>NW_005359478.1:5364590-5412095 GCF_000412655.1 Myotis brandtii | reverse complement strand
CCCTCCCCCCACGGGCCCTGCTCTGTGCCTGATAGGGGGGAGCTCCCCAATCTCCTGACTGCCCTGCGGCTCTGTGTGTGACAGGGTGCGGCGTCCCAACCCCCTGATTGGCCCTGCTCTGTGCGTGACAGGGGGTGGCGCCGCAACCTCCCCATCGACCCTGCCTTGAGTGTGACAGGGGGCGGGGCCCCAACCCCCCAATCGGCCCTACCCTGAGCGTGACTGAGGGCGGCATCGCAACCTCCCAATCCGCCCTGCTCTGTGCATGACAGGGGGCAGCGCCCCAACTCCCCAATCAGCCCTGCTCTGAGCCCGACCAGGGGCTGCACCTAGGGATTGGGCCTGCCCTCTGCCACCCAGGAGCAGGCCTAAGCCAGCTGGTCGTTATCTCCTGAGGAGTCCCAGACTGCGAGAGGGCACAGGCCGGGCTGAGGGGCCCCCCCTTCCCCCCTGAGTGCGCAAATTTTTGTGCACCGGGCCTCTAGTTTATATATATAAAAGCCTAAGCAACTGTTCGACTGTTGAACTGGTAACTATGACACACACTGACCACCAGGGGGCAGAAGCTCAACACAGGAGCTGCCCCCTGGTGGTCAATGTGCTCCCACAGCAGGAGCACCACTCAGCTGACCAACAGGCACCAGATGCTGGGCTCATGGCTGGCGAATGCGGCTGTGGCGTGCCTCTGCCATGGACACTCCCCCTGCATGCCCCAACCCCACCTGGACCAGGACTGGCATAGGGATTGCCTGGGCGTGAGCCCGCAGCCACTTCTCGGTCATGGGCCTGCTGGTAGCACCCTAGGATGGGCGCACAGAGATGCAGTGGAGCAGCAGCGAGCCTACCCAGTGGTGGCGACGGCAGGCGCAGTGGGACCGGGAGCGGCATGGCGTCTGGCCCAAGCTCGGGTGCCTCCCAGGCTGCCTGCCACTTTGGGCACTACTACATCCCTTGGAGGATATAGGACTGCCAGTTTCGGCCAATCCCTGCAGGCCAGGCTGAGGCACCCAACCGGTGCATGAATCCGTGCACCAGGCCTCTAGTAAATAATAAAAATGCTATCATCAACCAGATGGTTTCTGTCCCTAATGCCAGATGAGAGCCCTTATTGATCACTTAGTCCAGTGGCTTTAAGAGTTTTTTTAAGAGAGCTGATTTCTATATTTTTTTTCTTTTTAAAAAGAAATGTCATTGAAAACCATATAGAAAGCAGCTCAAAGCAAAAGCTGTTTTGATTGATGTTGGGGTGGGACCCTTTAAGTTCTGCCCATTTGTTTCTTCTTCCTCCCCTCTGTAGGAACTGAGAGCCCTTTGGAATTTAGTTTGAAAACTACAAATCTAATATGAACCATCATCGTACAAAGAAAGTTAAGATCATGTCCGATTTGTCTTACTGTATCAGATGCTCCCCTAAAATAGAATAGGCAAGGAAAGAGCCAATTACACAGGAACAGAACTAAGGAGTAACACATTCTAGAAGCATGTATGCCTTATAAACAGCACATGCACAGGCACACACACACACACACACACACATACGGTGATACAGACATCCCTGTACAAAGATATTCAGAGCATGCTATGTTATATAGTACACAGTAATGCGTGTATTGTGCGCACGTACCCAAGTGTCACCTGGGCCACTGAGGTCCCTGTGACCCTTATGGACAGTTTCACATGCTCCTTAAAATTTTCATCAATTTCAGGGCTTATGTTTTCACAGTGACCTCTGGCTCAAAGTTGTTGCTTCAGTGATATTAGCTAGGCTTCTGAGCTGCTGTCTAGCTGATCTGTCCCTCCCGCCTACCATGTCATAATAGATATGGGACTCAGCCAAGACAGTACAAATAATCCACATTATTTGGAATGTACTTATTTGATTCTAGTATTGTAACTCCTGAAATGACAGACTTCATTTTATTCTGCCAAATGTATTCTTTTTATAGTTTGGGCTTATAATTTGAATGTTTAATATTTATTTCTTAACTAGAGGCCCGGTGCACAAATTCATGCATGGGTGGGGTCCCTTGGCCTGGCTAGAGATTGAAGTCTATTGGGGGACTGGCCAGCCGAGGGGGAGACCAGGGGAGGTTGGCCAGCCAGCCCCCCGATTGGGGCCAATGGGGGTACTGGTTGGGCGGGGAGGAGGAGAGGGCAGAAGGGGCCATGGGAGATTGGCTGGCCAGGGGGAGGGGCCACAGGAGGTTGGCTGGCTGGGGGGAAGGGACGCGGGAGGTTGGCTGTGGGAGCGCACTGACCACCAGGGGGCAGCTCCTACTTTGAGCATCTGCCCCCTGGTGGTCAGTGCGCATCATAGGGACTGGTCAACTGGTCGTTCTGGTTGTTTGGTCGTAATGGTTGCTTAGGCTCTTATATATAGATAAATGAAATATTTATAAGATCAGGGCAAGAAGAAAAGGCTTTGACAGGGCAGGCCCAAAGATTAGTGCACTGATATAGTTTTGAAATTGGAAGTGACCACTCCCAGTTCTGGAAAACTTCTCCTAATGACTAATCAGGACAAACTTTACGCAGTCTACTAAGGAAAGAGTGGTGATTAGAATTGTTGTGGTATGACAGGGGACCAACCTGAGGGCAGAGACATAAAAGAGGGGACTGTGAAATAGTCTTACCACACACCAGCCAAGGAGTGAAGTCAGGGATACAGAAAGCAAGGGCTGGTAGGTCCTGGGGCATGGGATCAAAGGAGGAGAGGGGCGGAGATGCCACCTCCTCACATGAGCTGCTGAGTGAGGTGTCAGAAGGCAGTGGGAGAGGATGACAGAGGGAGGCTGGTGATAGCAAAGGGGAAGTCATAGGAAATGGTAAGATTTTTATCTTTGACTTTTCATGTTCTCTTCTGGGAATGGCTAGATGCCTTTTATTTTCAGACTTGCCAAAATTAGAGAGGAATATTAGCTTCTACTGCTGTTGTGACAACTTAAGCCACAAACTTAGTGGCTTAAAGCCACACAGATTGGTTACAGTTCTGTAGGTCAGACGTCTGCCATGTATCTCACTAGGCTAAAATCAAGGTGTCATCAGGACAGTGGTCCTTCTGGAGACTCTAGGAGAGAATCCATTTCCTTGTCTTTTCCAGCTTCTCTTGGCTGCCCACATTCCTTGGCTCTTGGCCCCTTCCTCCATCTTCAAAGCTAGCAATACTGCATCTCTCTTTGATCTTTTTTCCATAGTCACATCTCCTCTTGGAAAGGTCCTCTGCTCTCAAGGACACTTGTGATTAAATTGGGCCTACCGGGATAACCCATTATAATCTTCCAAAGTCCTTAACTTCATCACACTGGCAAAAGCTTTTCCCACGTAAGTTAACATTCTCACAGGCCATTTTTCTGCCTATCCAGGAAAATTCCTTCTCTGGGCTACTCTAGTCCCTCCAAACAAAATGAAACGAGGACACTAATACTAGGCAAAATAATGCTATTCTCTATTTCCCAGGAAATTCACTGTTAAGCAACATCTATGTTTCTTCTGCCCTGTCTAAAGATGGGGGTCTAAATGTCTGAATGGTCCAGGGACCCAGGACTGGCTGAGTTTCTTGGTGTTTGGAGGGTGGATTACAAAGCAGGAGCATAACCAGATTATTCCAAAAACAGACTGAGTGCTCTTACCACTCTCTCATCATTGATGTTTCTTTTTTAAAAAAAATGTATTTTATTGATTTTTTACAGAGAGGAAGGGAGAGGGATAGAGAGTTAGAAACATCGATGAGAGAGAAACATCGATAAGCTGCCTCCTGCACACCCCCTACTGGGGATGTGCCCACAACCAAGGTACATGCCCTTGACTGGAATCGAACCTGGGACTCTTCAGTCCGCAGGCCGACGCTCTATCCACTGAGCCAAACCAGTTAGGGCAATAAATGTTCTCTTATAATTTGAGTCTTGGCTCTGAATTCTTTCCTAGCCAGAACTCAAGTACAGTGGGGCCTTGACTTACGAGTGTCCTGACTAACGAGTTTTTCGAGATACGAGCCGTCTCTCGGCCGATTTTTTGCTTTCACAGTGAACGCCACAACATCAGCCCAGCATCACGTGTCTCACTCGTTCACAATTGATTTGACATACGAGTAATTTGAGTTACGAGCTCCGTCACGGAACGAATTAAACTCGTAAGCCAAGGCCCCACTGTACTGAGGTTGCTGAACCCAGGTCCTATCCGACCCATCAGTCTAACACCCAGTGTTGTTCCCACCGCCTACAACACCCCCATCCCAGGTCCACTCCCCCCATACACCCCCACTCAGGGCCTAGCCATGGAACTTTTTCTATTGATCCAGTTTACCTTGTTCTGCAATGACTTGTCTCACACCCTCCTTCCCAGCCCATCCTCATAGTCCTCTCTGCCCAAGAGCAACTTCCTCTGCCCAGGAACTTGCATCTCAGTTACTTCCCCTGATTCTGACCTACAGAACTGTAACCAATTTGTGATTGCATAGTAAGCAGATTTTTACATAGTAACTAGGATCCCATAGTGACCTGGATTAGGAGGAAAGGACCTGGAGTCTAAGCCTTGGGGCAAGAGGCATAGAACAATAGTTTCAATCGCACTGTACGTGCGCACCCGCACGTGGTATTTTGTGGAAGAGCCACACTCAAGGGGCCAAAGAGCCGCATGTGGCTCCCGAGCTGCGGTTTGCCACCCACTGGTTTAGCCTATTGCTCCTGGGCAGGTCACTGTACAAAACCACCTGGGATGGGAGTTTTTTTATATATATTTTTATTGATTTCAGAGGGGAAGGGAGATGGGGAGAGAGATAGAAACATCAATGATGAGCCCTAACTGGTTTGGCTCAGTGGATAGAGCGTCGGCCTGCGGACTGAAGAGTCCCAGGTTCGATTCCAGTCAAGGGCATGTACCTTGGTTGCGGGCACATCCCCAGTAGGGGGTGTGCAGGAGGCAGCTTATCGATGTTTCTCTCATCGATGTTTCTAACTCTCTATCCCTCTCCCTTCCTCTCTATAAAAAATCAATAAAATATATTTAAAAAAAGAGAACATTTATTTATAAAATCACAGAAGTAGAGTAAGTAATTTGTAGAAGAAATGGGTTTAGGAAACAAGTTATAGAGATAAAGGAAGGGCCCTTGGAGCTTGGGAGTGAGGAAAGTAATGCTAAGTGGAGGAGGGGAAGGGAGAAGGGGTGGGGAATGGAAAGGCGCTAGGATGCTCCCAGGATGAGAGTACACTGGGTCGGTGCAGCCCCCCCCCCCGCCCTCATCCTAAGGATTTTAAGGCTGGAGATTTTAGGGGAGGTCCCAGGGAAAGATCTCAATAGAATAATCAACAGCTTTCAGGGTGTGTCCTTTCAGGGTTTAGGTCTCCATTGATTGATTGGTCAGTTCCAGGGCAGGGGGGGTCATTATTCAATGTAGCTGGTGCTGAGGGCAGCCTTGGTGTCACTTGTCTGGTTTTGCTGCTTTTTTGGGCCTGGAGCTGAAATACAACAGAGGCCTAGAGGTTATCTCTAGAGAGGAAAGGTCAGGGGGTCCAAACCGCATGACCAGCGATATGCTAGGGAAGGAAAGGTCACCCATCCTACGATTGTCCTTTGCCAGGCCCCTGGGGCTTTCTACTCCGCTGATCTTCCGTACCTAACCCACTGTCTTTGCTCTGCTATATCTGTCTGTCTGCCTACCACAGGGGCAGCCATATGCCTTCAGGAAGGTTGACTTACAAAAAGAAGGGAGGTGATCAGTGTTCTGCTGTCTCTGGGAGCTGGCTAGTAGGCCTGCAGCCCTGCCACTGTGAAATCTGTAATATGTAGGAGAGCTGAGCAGATTGATTCTGAAATGACTGACTGATATGGTGAATTGGAGTAGCCCTTTGTGAGGGGTAGTGGTATGGTTGGTGGATGGTGGATGGGTTCCAATGCAAAAAATTCTTTCTAAACCTCAACTAATGTGATTCTCTGATTCTAAAAGCAGCCGGTAAGAAGCAAGTTAGAATGTAAAGGCCCTCTCACAAGACCTACGCTGGCCACTTGTCCTCTCATTAGTAGGATAGTTGGGGCTGGAACCTAGATGCTTCAGTTTTGGTTTGTGCTCTTGCCTCCTACATATCGCTTGCTTCCGAATATGATTTGGTTGAAACCAGTTTCAGAGTTTAGAGGCTGCACAGGTGGAAAATGTTAATCATCACAGTTTCAGATTCTTGGCTGAGTCCAGCTTTCTAAGTTATTAGTTATAAACATATGTTAACCTTTTGGTCATAATAGCACCTTAACGCAAATACAAATTTTGAGACTTTTTTTCTTTCTTCAAAAATTTTATTTTTGCTTATGGGACTAAAATTCTATTGTAGAAAGTAGTTAACAAAGAAGACATATAAAAAATGGAATTACATGCAAGATGAAAATAACAGAACATATGGTGGAAACTCTTTAAAATCAAACTCAGTATTAAATCAGAGATGTCAAGTCTGAAACTGCCAACACCAATCAGTAAATGTTGTGAAAAGATGGGGTAAAGCTATGAATATGATCTGAAACTGGTAGCAAATTAGCTTAGTTAAAAGAAGTATGATTTGAAATGTCACTTTCAGTTTTTAAATATAGATAATTTTCTATGAAATTTTATTTGTTTTATAATAAAAGCTTTGCAAGTTTAAAGTAATTAAACCGGTTTTATGCTAAACCAGCTTTACATAATGATTAAAAATAAAGTGTATATTAGCCACATTTTCCATGCAGCTCATTCTGGGTAGAATCATAATAGAGATATTTTTAAAACCCAGTTCCTAAGAATAAGCTGTTTTACTAAATAGGCTTCTAATAATTTTGCTAGTTCCGTTTATATTTTGATGGAATTCTCCGAGAACAAATTTAGTCATTATTTTCTCCCCTCTTACATTGCTTCCTCATCCTCTTACTTTCTCCCTTCTCTATCACATCTCTCTCCTTCCCTTCTCCCTCTCTTTTTCTCTCTCCTCCTCCTCTCTCTTTCTTCACATCCTACACCTATGCCATTCTTCTTCCCCATTTCCATAATTTTTCATTGTCCCTCCCTGTCCTTTCTTTCCTTTTACTGGCACAAGTGAATTTAAAGAAATTATATAAATAAACTAGGGTCTTAATGTCTTAAACCAGGGGTCCTCAAACTTTTTAAGCAGGGGGCCAGTTCACTGTCCCTCAGACCGTTGGAGGGCCAGACTATAGTTTAAAAAAAAAACTATGAACAAATTCCTATGCACACAGCGGCGGCAAAAACACCTGGCGGGCCGGATAAATGTTTTCGGCGGGCCGCATGTGGCCCACGGGCCGTAGTTTGAGGACCCCTGTCTTAAACAAACCACATAGCCTTTTAATTGAAAATATACTATAATTTTTAATTAGAGATGAAAGTGATCTTAGATACAAATTGTAATATATGTCATAATGGCCCCAGTTCTTCTCTAGAACCACAGTCTTTGCCATGTTACTGTGACCTTCTACTTCCTGAAAAGGGGACATATTTTCCCACACTTTGATTTTGTTTTGACATGTGAGTTGCTTTGGCCAATAGAATGAGGTTGAGGTGATGGGATAACAATTCCAAGCCTGGGGCCCAAGAGGCCTCAGGTCTTTCTGTTTTGCTATCTTGTACCTGTCTCCATTGCCATCAGAAAAAAATGCCCAGACTCCTGTGCTGGTCCCAGAAAGAGAATGAGAGACACATGGAGCCAAAACCACTCAATTTAGTCAAGCCTCTGTCAGCTGACCCCCAGCTGACACACGAATTCATGAGCTAAATGTATGTGATTGTTATGTATCATTCATAGTTGGTAGGTGGTGTGTGTTATACAATGCTATTGTAGCAATAGGAAGCTGATGATGCAATGTCTTCCACTTGGAACATGTGAAGACTGAGGCCCAGAGAACTGTAGGTTACAAATTAGTTAATAAGAGCTCCAGATAGCTGGCCCTATCTTTGTTCAATAAACCATGCCTTGCTGTGAAGAGAATTGGCAAACTCCTAAAACTCAATCTATTTTTGCTTAACTTCTATTAATAGCCTCTTATAATTTATTTTTTTAAATTTGAATCTATCACTTCAGCAATCAGTTGGGTTAACTTGATTATTCAACTTATGATGAAAAGCAGGAAATAGAAGGCAGTATTGTATCATTAAGTCTTGTCAATCCTGCTGTGATGTGCATGTGTGTGTTTGTGTGTGTGTGTGTGTGTGTGGGAGAGCTAAGAAATCTTATCATAGCTACTACTAATTATTGTAATTAAATTATAGGCCAGGTATTGTGGTAAGTACTTTTTATTCACTATATCATATGGTTTATACCAGGATTAACAAACTATAGCCTGGGGCCAACTCCTGTCTGCTGCATGTTTTTGTAAATAAAATTTTATGTAACACAATCATGTTCATTTGTTTACGTACAGTCTGTGCTACTTTTGTGATACAATGGTGGAGTTGAGTAGTTGTGGCAGAGTCTGTAAGGTCTGCAAAGTAAAAAAAATTTACTATCTGTCCCTTTACCAAAAAAGCTTGCTAATATCTCGTCTTACAACAGTAGTTTTCAAGTGTGGTCTGTGGGCCCTGGGGTTCCTTACGAGGTTGGTGAGGTCAAAATTATTTTCATGGCAATACTAAAATATTCTTGCCTTTTTCACTGTGTTGACATTTGCGCTGATGGTGGATGAGCTTGCTGTCACTTTAATGTAAGTTTAGGTGATGGTGCCACACCTTAATAGTCATTAAAAAAACAGTTTTACTTAGGAGTGTGTTGATGAAGCAGCAAAATTAATTGTATTAAACTTTGACTCATTGAGTGTAGAGCTTTACAGGATTACAGGTGATGAAATGGGAAGGGCGTACAGTGTTTGCACTGCATATTGAAATATGATTGTCTGATGTGCAATTGAGTTGGAAACTGAATGGCTGATGTTTTTATCAATGGAACACCATTTTTATTTGAAAAAACATTGAAGACTGACAAAGAGCTAGCTGGTCTTTCTGATTTTTTATACTTGAGTGTTTGGCAGACATTTTCTCAAAAATAAGCCAATTGCTTCAAGAAAAACAACTGGCAGTTGTTTTTTTTGTGTTTTTTTTAAGTCACATAAACTTTTATTGGAAACAAAAAAACTGCAGCAAAGTGACACTCAGTGCATGCTGCCCAGTGGGTAAGGTGGGGGTACAGGTGGGCACCAAGAGCGGCCCAAGCCAGGGAGGACGACTGTCAGGCCTGCTTGCTGGGTCTCAGGCCCTTCGGGCTGGAGTGTGCAGGCTCAGGGTACAAAATACAAAAATAAACTCTGTGGTCCAGCAGTCCCTGCCTCAGTCAGTTCGTTTGGGCAGGGCAGTGGCTGTTCCCACCAGGCCCAGTGCTGTCTGTCCAGTCCAGCCACAATGTGGGCAGCAGAGACTGTGGGGGTGAGTGGCCGTCCATAGGCTGAAACCAAAGGGCTAGGTGGGCAGCACTGGGGCTGGAGCTGTGCCAGGGTCTGGCCAGCAGCTGGGGAGGCCCTGGGGCCCCTCAGGTGGGCAAGTCCAGGCACTGGTTGACCCTGGATGAAGCTGGGCCTCTGCTTCTCCTCCTCACATACAGATCACCGGGACTCTGTCCTCCATGGGGCTGGTCTCCTCGGATCTGCCCTCATTACCTCCATCTCTGAGTTCCTCCTCCTCCTCCTCCTCCTCCCCCAGCTCCATGTCCAACTCATTAGCAGAGAGAATGAGTGATGAGTAGAAGATTGGGGAGCAGTGGGGTCAATTAATTGTAAAGTGGTGGCAAGGAACATGGTGGGCAGAGGGTCCAGGTGACAGGAAGGACAGGCCCAGCTGGAGCCAAGATTTGGGTGGGAAAGCTTGCTTCCATGATCATGCTCTCTGTCCATCTGCTCATGTTGCCCAGCTCAGCCTACCATTGTGGCCTACCAGTGGGGTCATGAGTGCTGGGACCAGGGTGGTAGCTTGGGGAAGCACAGGATGAAGTGCTCTAGCTTCAGACAGTCCTGAGTTCACATTCCTACATTACTTCCCCTGTGATTCCCACTCTGCAGGGGTTAAATAAGATTATGAATATAATGAGCTTTACATAGTCCTGGTAGACCAGTAGTGCTTTTAAAAAATGTTTGTTTCCTCCTCCATCACTTATCTACCCTTTTTTCTTTCTTTCCCAGCATACATCTTCTAACCTTCTACTTCTGCGTTTGTGTGTAGTGTGGAACAGTACTGAATACTGACCAGGGTGGCCATGTCTTGGCTTGCGCAGACAGTGCTGGCGTGTGCTGTTGACTCAGACTTTTGAATAGTATTCCCTTTCACTCACAAGATGACCTGGTTTGAGAATAAATGATCCTAGTATTACCTTTGGCTCTCTGCCCTCTAGTCTAGCGTTCTAGCCATGATCCCAGGCTACTTTTTCTGAGGAGGAAATCACCAGGGAGCTTTGGGCTGGGGTATATCCCTCCAGAGTGGCTGTGGAGTTGACAGGCATCTCCCCCCACCCAGAAAACCCCCTAATTTGTATCTTCGTCACTGTCTGGGGGACCCCAGCACGAACTGGCTGGCTCTATGCTTTCCACCACATATTCCTCCCCCTGGGGTTTCTCTCCTTGTGGAGCTTTTGCTGAAACAAGACACGGACCCCACAGAGTTTCTCCCCTTCCCTTTTCTATTTGCTTCCTGCCAACACAGTTTTTCTGGTATGTTTGGGGGAAGAAAGAAGGAGGACCAAAATAATGTACAAGAGGAAATCACAGCCCTACTCAGACCAGATCCTCACCTTCATAGGACACATTCCCATGAGAAATCCTGGTCTAACCAGAATGAAACTTCAGAAAATGATACAATAAGTGTAAACACTTATTTAAAGCTATGTGCCAGGTCCTTTACAAGTATTATCTCACAGCAACCATGGGAAGTTGGCTACGAGACACAATCACCATATTCTTTCCCACACTTGTTAATGAGGCAACAAAGGCTTAGAAAGGTTAAGAAACTTGTCCAATTACTCCAATAATTCCTCTATTTTGACTGAAAAGCTGAGGCAAGTTGGGGATCAAACTGGGGCAGCCAGTCTCCCGAACTCTTGCTCATAACCATTTTACTAGTGTCCTCAGAATGCAGGAAGCAGAGACCCCACCCCAGAGGTGTAGCCAGGATGGAACCTGGAGAATGCTTGCCTGGGATGGGGCTGAATTTGCGGTGGGGTGCATCCATGCTTCTGAGAAAAGTTATTACACTTTCGCCATTTCTACTTGTCTCTCCATGGTTTTGCCTTTGCCTTGCTTCCTCTGATTGTTTTTCATTTGAGTCTTAAGGTCACATCCTCACTACAGCTTTCAAAGTTGTTTAAAATGCACCATTCTGGTGACTTCGGAAGGGTCCCCCCCCTCCCCCCTCCTGTTGGCACTGATTTTTCACTGTTGTGTAGGGGCTTATCATGATAGAGAAAGAATAGTATCTCCAAAGGCACTCTGATGTTGGGTGAACATGGGGATGGTGGATGAGGCTGCTGCACTGGGGTGGGCCCAGGGAAGGAATTTTCTAGGTATTGAACTGCACAGTTTTGCTCATTTTGGACCAGTTCTTCCTGTGAGGTCAGCCAAAGGGGGAAATGCTTTTGAATGCTCTTCACCTTTGGCTTCCCAGTGTTAAGATCTCTATTGTCTGACTGTATCATGTGTGGTTTTGTGTTTTTTTTTTTCACTGATGCAACTAACTTTCCCTGATTAAGATTGGGACTTTTTCTCTAAGGTAATTTTAGACCCTTTTGGTGGAGTTTTCATATCTTGTCTTTCCCTCTGATGTTTTCTTTACTTAAGCTTTATTTCAGGTTTCACTTAGTAATCCCCCTGCCCCCGCTCCACCCTAATTTTTAGATGTAGATATCAGAGAGTACCCACCACAGGCCATCAGGTTCTCATTCTGCTCTGCAGTCTTAATGAGAAATAAAACTAAGACCAAGGCTGAAGGCCATTTGGAAGGACAAGATATACCTCCAAGATGGGTCCTTTTATTTGAGGTAAATCCAGGATGATAATACTAATATATTCCTAGCTTTGGAAGTGATCGATTATATCATTAGCTAACATTTACTACCCATTTATTATATGTTAGGTCATGTTCATGGCCTATCTTGTCTCTCCTGACACACAAACTCTGAGCAGAGAAATTTTCATTTTCAAGAGGAGAAAAGTTAGGGCTTAGAGAAATTAAGTGCCTTGCCAAAAGGTTGTACAACTAGTAAGTGGGGGTCCTGGGATTCAAATTCAGCAGCCTTAACCTTTCCACAGCTGTGTAAAGAGAAATATCACCAAGAGTGAGTGAGCCAATGGACCTTGGTCAAATTACATAACCTCTCTGTGCTTTAGTTTCCTTATCTGTAAAACGGGGAAAAGGAAATGACTCTTGGAGTCATTTTAAGCACCTCTGTGGTGCTTAAATAATGAGCTGTTCAAAACAGAGCTCTTGATTTGCAAACTGCCTCCCCCCATGAGCTCCTCCTCAGTCTTCCTCTTAACTTAGTTGATGGCACCACTGCACAGTTATTCAGCCAGATAATCCTGAAGTCATCTTTGATTCCCTGATTTCCATCAGTTACCATATGTAATCCAGTAAGTCTCATTGCTCTATCTGCAAAGCACAGTCCAAAGCTGACCATTTGTTATCTTCTTTATTGGTACAACTCTAATAGTCCAGGAATTTCCCATTTTGCCTGGATTCCTGTATCTAACTGCTTATATAAATTGTTAGCATGAATCAAGCAAACAAATCAACAAATCAACAAAATTTTATCCCTTTTATTTTTCTAAGCAGTAAGGAAAAGACCTTGTAGCAATGGAATCCCACATATAATGCATTATGAAGGAGCTTTACTATAAGGTAAAAGTTAGAGTTGGGGGCAAGTAGGAAACAGCTAATGTGGTTTTCTTTGTATGTTAGAGGAATTCTGTCTCTCATAGAATTCTGCCCTTCTATCCCTGGGTTAGTAATTAGAGGGCGTAAAACAAGGGGGCTCTGCATATAAGGAGTCTTAGGATTCTTTCATTGGTGGGCATTGAGTGGGCCCTTCCCTTGCCATCTGGAGACTGTGATGAAGTGGGTAGGGACCCTTGAGGTAGAGACATTGGGCTCTCGAGTGCTGTGAGTAGATGTTTCTAGTAGCTGTAAAGGGGACCTAATCCACAGAAAACAGGAACAGGGAGATAGAGAGATCCGTCTGGGATGTCAAGGTGATAAGACTATGCAAGGGGCCAGAAGACTCAGGAAGAATAATGGTTCCAAGGGAGAACTGCTGACAAAGGTGACAAACATCAACCAGGACTGATGTGTGGAGCAGCTGAGCTCTCCCTAGGATGCTCAGAAATATATGGACCACACTGTGAGGTGTGATTGGGTAATGCTACCCAAGTAACATAGCAGAAACTAGAAAGGAGAGGCTGGGAAGAATCCCCTAAGCCAATTTGCATAAAGCTGAAGGGTTTTTTTTGGTGTATGATTTTCTGAAGAAAGGACCTACCTCACTGACTTATCAGTACAGCCTAAAGAGGTGGAAATGAGTGAAGTAACCATATACAGTGGAACTGGGGGTTGGGAGATTAGGGAATTCTATCTTTAAAAAGAGAGAGACTGATTGGATTTGCAGAAAACTGTGAGAGGTGGCTAATGTAACATATGTCAGTGAAAGAATAAACACTGAAATGCACTTATAGGTTTAAGAAAACACAATACAATAACATCTGGTTAAGGTCTACTCTATCTAGATATATTGTTCTATGTGCTATATATAGCTTATTTTACTGTAGCTCCAAAATAGGAAGTACATTCAGAAAAGAGTTCCTTAGAAGAACTTGATGATGACAGGATAAAATGTGTGGACAAACCTGAATGGAGTTCAGAAAACAATGCTCTTTTGGTACAGTATTTATTATTTCCAGCTGTCTTAGTCTGCTCGGGCTGCCATAACAAAACACTGTAGGGTAGCTTAAACAACAAAAATTTATTTTTTCACAGTTTGGAGGCTGGAAGGCCATGAGCGAGGAACCAGCATGGTCAGATGCTAGTGAGGGCTCTCTTCCTGGATTGCAGGTAGCTGCCTTCTTACCGTACCCTCACTTGGGGGAGAGAGAGAGAGAGATCTGGTGCTTCTCTCTGGTGCTTCTTTTTATGGGCACTTCTTCCATCAGACCAGGGCCTCACCCTCATGACCTAATTACCTCCTGAAGGCCCCATATCCAAATACCATCATAATGGGGGCTCACCACATGAATTTTGGAGGCACATAAACATTCAGTTTATAACATTATCTACTGAGAGTTTGGTATAGTTAAACAGACAAACCCAGATGATCTTGGCTCAAATCCCAACACTATTGTGGTTAAGTTACTCTGAGAGTCTGGTTCCTCATGTTAAAGATGTGGTTAGTAATAACCAAGCAGAGTATGCCTGCAGGTTTAAATGAAAGGAGGATTTCGTGTCTGGGATACGGAAGGCATCCAAGAAACATGTATTCCCATTCACCAATAATTTGAGGGGGAAAAGATCTAATCAATAGGAAACTTTTTCTTATTAAACTCATAGCTCTGTGCATTTGGCATGTTAATATCTACTCAGATGTATTGTTTACTAAGTGCCCAGCCCAGACACAGAGCTTATATTTTCATTTAAAAATCAATATTTATCACATAGGGTTTAAGAACAGGCTCCACAGTCAAAGGACTGCATTGAGATCCCCGCTCTTCCACGTACTAAATTTGTGGCCTTGGCCAAGTTACTTCATCTTGCTAAGCCTCAGCTTCTCTCAATGACAAAATGGGGAGAAAAGTAGTACCCTCCTCATAGATTTGTTGTTGGGAGGTGGAGAGGCATTTCAGACAGGAAAATAAGTAAAAGCAAAGACTATATTGCCTCATTCATGGTCAATGAAGGACATGGACATCTACACCAGAGTTTCCAACATCAGCATTATTGACATTTTAGGCCCATAATCCTTCGTTGTAGTGGAGGCTGTCCTGTGCCTTACAGGATGTTTAGCAGTGTCCCTGGACTCTATCTGCTAGGTAGCAGCAGCACCCACCCCAAATCCAGGCAACCAAAAATGTCTCCAGACATTGCTAAATGATTCCTGGGGGACAAAATTGCCCCCAGTTGAGAATCATCGATTTACATTGGTTCCAATTTATACCCAATAAATGTATTTTGGAAGGAGGAGGGAATGTTTTATGTATTCAGTTTAGATTTGCTTTTAGAATGATTACTACTTAAAGAAAATGAGCTTTTGGGACGAATAAAGGTTCTGTATGGGATTGTGGCTTCATGAGTACATACAACTGTCAAAACACATCTAATTGTTCACTTTAAGTAGACGCAGCTTATTGTCTGTAATAATATTTTAATGAAGTTGATTTTTAAAAGAGAAAATTGCCTATATTCTATTATGAATTAAAAGATCTACTTACAAATTTCCACATGTCCTTGGCATTGCACATGTGTTTTAAATGCACAATTTAAAGTGTAATTTTGTGAGTGCCAATAATCTGTCTAGATTTTTGCTTTGCTTTCCATGTTGTGCTACTTCATGGGCATGTCTCCACAGACAGAAACATTTCTGTTGCTGTTTTGTGCCACTAAGTTTTAGAATCTATCATCATGCCCTAAAATAACTGCCAGGGGTAAACTCAAGATAAAGTAAAGTAGCAAACATGAAGAATGAAAGGGAAAGTCAGCCCTGGGAGAAAAGGGGCTGACAAGGTAGGGTCTCAAGAGTCTGAAACCCAAAAGGAATGTCATTATGTGGGTTCACATTTGCATTTGAACCAATGCTGTACATCCGGTTTCAATGAAAAGTACACATTTCAAGTTTGCTCATTCTTCACGTCTAAGTTCAAAGTCCAGCTATCAGGAGATTTCTGTGTTTAATAGTGCCATTTTCAGTTTTGTTAAGACTCTCATTCTGTTCTCGTTCTGAAAGTAGCATGCTGCAGATTGGCAGCAAGCAAATTCAATTTAATTTGGCAAATAATCTTTATAGAAAGGCTATCCCAGCCCTGTGAGTGAGTGCAGTACTGGACTCTTGACCTCAGAACCATGCAACATAATGGGGGAGACTGAAATAAATTTAAATAGCTATAAGACAAGACAAAGCATGATCAATGCACTCAAAATTGGTGGAAACAGCTGCATTCTTGCTGAAGGGCCAGGGAAGGCTTCTTATCACAGAAATGTAACAGTGAAAGAGAACTTAAGTGGTCATGTGGCGGGTGGGGGGGATTCACATCTGGCTTTTATGGAAACTTGTAGAAATACAGATTCATAAGGCATTATTCCAACCTTATGATTCAACCAGAATTTCTAGAGTAAAGGGTTTGGAAATCTGGATCTTTCAAAACTCCCAGTGATTATGATGATCAGCTAGGCTTTGGGAACTACTGAAGCGACAAATTCCCTACCCAATGCTAGAATCCCCTGAACAGTGTTCCTTCAGAGTTTTGTTTAATCTCTTCTGGAACAATGCAAGCTCACCACCTCTCAAGGCATCCAACCCTTGAGAGATGAAGGGTAAGGATATGTCAGAAATAATTAGGAAATAGAGGGAGGTAAGTTTGGAGAGGAGACTTGGGGTTTCATGATGGAGTGATTTGAATATCACACTGAAGAATTTCAACTTTATCCTCTCTGAGATGGAGGCCCTTGATAGGATCTTGGTCATCACTGGGTTTAAAAGCCTGTTGAAGCACAAAGGGAATGGAAGTTTAACCCAGGCGCTAAAGTGACCCAAATAAGGACTTTAGGTCAGAAGCAGCAAACAGCAATGTGGAGGGAAGTCTAAGCTGTACTGCAGTTCAGCCGTACAAAGCTTGACTGATTGGGGACAAGGAAGGGTCAAAGCTGATTCCGGGGTTTTGAGGTCCTAGAGTGTTGAAAATGTGAAGAAGAATGGGAACTGCAGGATCAAGAGCAGGTTAGGAAGACAGATGGCTGCCCTGGCTGGTGTGACTCAGTGGGTTAGAACGTTGGCCCACACATAAAGGGTCCCAGGTTTGATTCCTGGTCAAGGGCACATACTTGAGGGGTCACTCCCAGCCTATGTGAGAGGCAACCAGTTAATGTGTCTCTCACATCCATGTTTCTCTCTCTCTCTCTTTCCCTCCCTCTCCTCCACTCTCTGCAATGGAAAATATATCCTCAGGTGAGGATTAACAACAACAACAACAAAAGACAGATGGTCAATCAGGCTTTTGACATTGGTAATGCATTGGTTTCCATCACCATGCATCCTCCTGTCACCTGTGTCAGAGCAGAGCTTAGTTATGACCCCCTTTGTGAAAATCAGAGATGGGCCCTCAAAATGTCTGTTGACTTAAAATAGTCCTTCTCCTCTCAGGATCCTCTCTGCTTGAATTTAGGACCTTATTATTTCTCACTTAAATAAACATAAGCCTGAGGACTGCCCCACTCATGCTGCTATCTTTGTGTGAATTAGAACAGTACCCTTTTTGAGTTTATAAATTAGAAAAAGTGGCTTTTGTTTGGGTAGAGGCAGCCCTTTGTTCAGGGCTTGGGCCACAGAGCACACCTTTGTGGGACAATCAAGACTCCCCTTCCTGTAGGATGAACTCCCTGTCCAGGATGGAGGGCTCAGGGAGCTGAGTGCAGGGGTGGGAGAACCCACTTGTTGCCTCAGCTGGTACACAACCCCCTGGATTGGCTTCCCAGATGGTCTCTTTGATCCCCCTTGCCATTTCTATTTTACACAGAGTGATTTTTTCCCCCCCTAAAATAAAATTATATCTCATTCTGCCTCAAACTTTTCCATGTTCTCCCAATGTCTTCAGGATAAAGTTCCAATTCTTAACTAGTAACAGAAGTCCATTCGCGACAGCTTCCCACCCTCTTCCTGGGCCACTCTCCTCCGCTTCCTCCTCTCCACTCACAGCTACCTGGATGAGAAATGCACGAAGAAATGATTGCTGGCCCAGGCTGCGTTTTCTCACTCCCTGCCGGGCAAGTACTGTCCCTCCCACTCCCCCAAAGGCCAGATGGCTTCTGGCTTTTCTGAGGTTTACTTGACTCATCTCAAGGAAGCTGCCCTAGTCCTAATATCAGTCTGCATGGGATCCGCCCCCGGGTGCCCTTCTTCCTGCACAGCCACCTGGAGCCAACACTTCCCTGGCTCTGACCTCCTGGAGGACTGAGAATATGGTCTGCTCCTGTCTTTTCCCTCAGCACCGTTATGTAGGCACCTGGCTCATCCTTGTTGAAATGGACAATGATTTAGAAACAAATGAAAAGTACAGATTTTAACACCACCTCACACCAAACGAACAAAATAACAACAAAAAAACCAAAATCAAAAAAAGTTTTTGCTACTTTCTAAACAGAAGATATTCTGTCAGTTGTTGAAGCCATTTTATTTTCCCTACTTTTCTGTAGTCTTGAAAGGGGTGTACATTTAGAGACTAATGATCTTTGGAAAGGTAACTGCTTGAATGAAGTCTGAGGCTTCCATTCCAAGGCTGGTTTGCTCAGGTGTGTCTGTGTATTTGACCTTTGTGAGATGCTTTAAAATACTGCCCATAGATTCAGGGAACATACTTGATCTCTGTCAAAACATGCTAACTTTGAAGATGGAGGACTCTGTCGTTGCTCTAAGATGGAAATGCCATCAGTGGTATCTCTGATGGTGTTCCAGCTGCTAGACCAGCCCAATGATGAATTTTGAAACACTTCCCTAGTCTATCCAAAGGTTCCAGGAACTTTCAAGCCAATTTGCATTTATTTTTCTGTGTGCAGTCCCCGTCTTACCACAAAGAATGTGAAGAGGCTGTGAGAATGTGTTCAATGAAAAAACAAACAATTAAATGTAAAGTATTACTTAAACTTCAACAAAAATTACAAGGAGGCAAAATATGACAGTCGGAGTCTGAGACATGGGAGATGAGAGCTGTGTCTTAGATGTGTCCGCCCAAATGTTGATATAGTTGACACTGTGCTTCCTTGAGATAACATCCAAGTGGAAATTCATTCTGTAGCACGATTCTCACTGTCTATAAGGAAATATGGTCGTTGCCAAATTTCCTTCATAGAAGCTATGTTAACAGTGAAAAGAGATGCTGCTCAGGGCATGAGTCTGCACTTTGTAAATGTGTTTTTATTTTTTTCAACCTTTGGCCATCATTTAAAAATATTTTCTTTGGTTTTTAGCACTAATAGTTTTCACTTTTTTTTCAGCTGGTTTCATCAGTTTCCAATAGCATCTTAGCTTTAAAGAATTTTTTTGCTGTGATTCTTTTAGTGTTTTAAAATAAATGCATAAGTACTTATCAACTTTAATATTTACTATCACTATTAACAATTACACAAAAATTGAACTCTACACACTGACTTTTATTTCATTTCCCCCCTTCACACCCTGCATATTACACATACTTTGCTCATGGGAATGATCATTTTGAGGTAAGTTTGATTTTTAGTTTTGGCTTGGCATCTATGATACAGTGTCTCAGTTCCCTTATCTTTCAGGCAAAAACTTGAACTTCTGAAAACCAGTGCATCCTCCAAATGCAAGGCATAATGTTTATCATGAGGGTATTAAATCATATTTTAATTGATTAATACTATAATAATAAATAATAAATGCACTTTTCTTTTCCCACAAGCTCTCTTTGGAATATGTCTCCTATCCATTTTCTATAAGACTAAATGCCTAAAACAACTCCTATTGTTGATATAAAAATATTCCTCCTCCCTTCTTTCTTTAAACAGCTGTTTAGTGACTAATGGGGAGCTCAGAGGGACGCACTTGTCCCAGAAGAGAGAGAATTCTGTCTTAATCAGCCCCTCCCCATCATCCCTTGTCATCCAGGACAGCACTAGGCTTATTACTATGTACTCAGTAAATAGTTGTCAGTTTGACTTGACGTTATAAATGATTTTGCCATTTATTTCAGTGGTAAAGGGTAAGTAGTGTCTGTCAATTGATAGAATACTCTTATTTTCCAAGTTCTGAGTCCACCCTTGACTTCAAAGAAAGGAGCAACCTTCAAAGCTTTTTTGAGTCCATTCATTCATTTGTGCACATTTGGGGAGAAAGTAAAATGGAGGGGGAAAAGTCAAGATACTCTTCTGCTTCTTTTCTGCTTTGCTTAACATTAACCATCTAAGTGTTTGCTAACTTCACTCGAAAGGATCAAATGAGAAGAAGACCACAGAAGTTCACTACATGCTAGCTTATTTATTACACTGTAATGGAATACAATTAGAGGATCTCACTCCTTTATTTCTACATGATCCACCATCCTATTTTCTTCTTTTCTCTTTTTTTCACTTTGAGAATGATTTGTGTGTGCTTCTCCCTAAAATCTGTAGGATGGCTTCAATGCTTAGTTTCCAGCATTTTCCTTAAGTATCTTCTGTGATTTAAGGCACCTGGGGGGAGGGACAGACGAGCTTCCACATCAACGGATGATGCTTTTTATCTTTCTAAGTGACCCACAGTTTGGTTACTGGTGCAATGAGAAATTAAGATAAGTGCACATTTCAATGACTGCCATTTCACAGTCACTCAAATCAGAACTGGAATGCCACAAAAACAACTCCCTGTTAGCCCAGAGAAGAAAAAAAGAAGAAAGAAAGTAAAGGGGAAATTCAGATTAGTCACAAAGAAGTTCCCCGCCTGCTGCAAAGCGGCAGTGTTAAAACTGAGAGAGTCCGCTCTGCTCTTTCAATTGCCTCTTATCTCTGGTCCTGCCACCTCTGTGGATTTGCTGATTGATACGCCTGGTTTTGTCTTCAGCTCCTTCTTGGCAGGGGAGACGTCAGTTCTCTCTCAGATCTTCCTTGGCCCAGTTTTCATCTTTGCTGTATCCAGACTGTGAAGATGGAAGGGGTTCAACCCCTGGATGAGAATGTGAGAAACGCGCCAGGTCTGAGATTCCAGACGCACAAGCTCATGCTGGTGGCCTCTGTGGTCCAGGGGCTGGGGCTGCTCCTGTGTCTCACCTACATCTGCCTGCACTTTTATGCTCCTCAGGTAAGATGCACATCCGGCACCTTGTTGCCACCAGCTCACGCTGATGGCAGCTCCAACAGCTGCAAAGGGTCACTTGGAAAGAATCTGATAACCAAATTGTCCAGGTGTTTGTTTTTTTCTTCCCCCTTAGCAATTTTAAAGTGTGGTTAAACACCCTCTGGTCTCCTTTTTCCTTCCCTTTTCTCAGTAGTGGCAATGGTGGGGCACAGTGGAGGTAGGGCAGGGGCGCTGCTTCTGGATTATTCTCTTTTTCTTTGCAATGCAGGAATACTGGTATTTTTTTATGAGCCGTCATTGAAGCTTCGAGTTTTATGAAGCTTCGAGTCATTGATATACCTGGTTTACCTATTTTCTTAGTTAGCGTCTGATCAGGGAATTAATATAAAAAGGAAATAAGAATGAGCTCAGTTCCACTTTGCCATTGTATTCATAAAACCCACAGACACTCGTGGACATTTGCTCCTGCTTTGCAAAGAATGCTGAAGGTATCAATAGTAAGTTCTTTTAAATAGCTAATAGTTCTTTTAAAGGCAGAGATGTGTGTGTTCCGCGCATCTGCGCACATGGCCAAACATTTACTCCAACAACTTACCCCGATATTGATTCTCACAGCCTTTCTCTACCAATCACAACGTACAGACATCACTTTGTCTATTTTATACTTTATCCAATATATTATGTGGTGGGTGCATCTTTCTAGTATTTTCCCCACCTAATGAAGATATGCCTTGCAATCTCCCTTCTCTTTATTCTGATCCCCTTTATATTTCTTTTTTCTTATGTATTTGTTCAGACCTGCAAACATTATTCAGTCTTTAAGGATGTTCTTGACTGCTGGCAACTCCACTGAAAATAAATGTACAGTCTGCCCGTGTTCCCTTGTTGAGCCTAGTCTGATCATACTGTTTCCCTGGCGGGTTACTTGAGTTTAGAAAAGTCTGTCCCTGGTAAAGATTAGACAATAGGAACTTTTATTTCTGATGGACAGGGCAGAGTCTGAGTATCTCAAACAAAACTAGGATAAGACCAGTGGAGTCCTGGCAGACGCCTGGGCTTGCCTCTGCCCACCGGAAACAGGGTTTTTCAGTGCAGAGAGGCTGGTGGGAGTGTGGTTGTGATCACTGTACTGCAAAGAGGGCTCACATCCCCCGATTCCAGAAGTGTAGCAGGTGTCATGTCATGCTCAAGTCGGCAGACTGGCGAGCACAACACCACACTCACCCTCTCCTCATCATGCCATGCCTTTCTTTCTCTCTGCAGAACCCTTTGGGTGCAATTAGAATAGGCAATTTGGGTCGCAAGTGCGGGGGCGGTGCAATGTGTCCATGGCAGGGTGCCTAAGACGCAGACCGGAATTAGGCTCTTCCGAGAAGAAAACAGAGCGTAACCAAAAATAGAACAGCTGAGTGCATGCACCAGGTCTGGGAGCCCTGAGAGTGCTTTTTCAAATAACCACAGTGTCACAGACACTGTGACGATGAAAAGACAGGACAGATGGCTCCAGTCAAGACTCAACTAGGGCTGTGAGTAGGAGAGAGCCAAAGGTGAAATGGATGCATATAGCCCGCTGGTGGCAGAGTGGCCCTGGACTAGAAATACCCAGGGGATGCTGAGAAGGAGAGGGGTCTTTTCTGCCAAGTCACCCAGCAGCTCTGTGATAGAGCGTGGAAGGAAAGCTGAGTGCTGGTTTCCAGGACACTAGAATTCATGGGGAGCATTCTTTGATCCTGGTGCAGAAATGGAAGCAAAGACATAGGAGGTACAGTAGAGCTGGTGGCTCAAGAAACGTGCTCTCATATACTCTGGATACGGAATTTTTTGGCACAGACTTGACATGAATTTTAATTTTTTCTTATTTCTAGCTAGACTGTTTTAGCTAACATAAATATCTCATACTGTTATAGGATACAGCACAATGGGTCCTTACATTTAATTAATTTCATATACTTTATTGGGGGGGGGATAGCACAAAGAGATCATATATATTTCTCCCTGGAACTTGATGAAATGGTGGTGGTGGCAGTGTGTGTGTGTGTGTGTGTGAGAGAGAGAGAGAGAGAGAGCGAGCGAGCGACATTGAGAGAGAAGGGTGTAGAGTAGCTGTTGAAAAAGGGACACTTTCTAAACTCATTGATAAAATTGTTTGGAATTTTGGTTGAAGCATTGGCTAGATGATGATGCAAAAACCCTCTACTTTTATAAAACAATATTGCAGTGATCTGTAATATTGCAATGAATTTCCATTTGGGTGTTATCTCAAGTGAGCGGAGTACTCATCACTCACCCAGTTAAGTTGGATTTTTTTTTTTGTAGGAAACAGATACTTGGAGAATAATCATAATTTCCCTCATATTTTAGATTTAATTTTTAGCCTTATAAAATAATTGATTATATGAAAGGCTCTGTAAAACACAGATGTAACGATTAAACTCCTTGGGCCATTAACTTCCCCCTCATCATTCCATGACATTAGGTTGATTTCTGTGCACAGCAGAAGTTCTCATTTTGGAATGTCAGAAAAATAAAAGATAGACTTTTCCCTCTCATATAAGTCACTTCCCTCTTTGGGTTTTGATTTTCTCATGTGTAAGCAACTGGATCAAATGATCAGAAAGATCTCTTCCAGCTCAATATTCTATGAATATGTACTTTATACATATATTCAGAGAATGGAATGAGATTTTGAGAAATACAAAATATAAGTTAGTAGATTTTTGTGTCTGAGATGAATTTCCTGGTTCTTAAGAAGGGGTGGAAGAAAATCAAATTTGCATATATATTTGTAATTTATGCTTATTTATATACTATGTACATATCTAAATAACCTGTTATGTGTTAGCAAAATACCCTATTTAGAAGGAGGAAAGAAGTAGATGCTAGAAGAATATCTATGGTACAAATTATAAAACTGAGCCCTTTTGTCACCAAAAACAATACATGCTCTTTGGATATTTATTTAAAGTATTAGGCTTCTAGTTTTACCTATTAGTTAGCTTGGAACAATGGCAGGAAAGTAGGTCAATTTACAAATGTAATTTACACATTTATATATATATAATTTTTATAAATATAATTTATACATTTTATTTGTGTATCTCTGGACTATTGAGGCTGGGCTCTTCCAAGATTTGTATCACCCTCATCACAGCAATTTATAGATGTGAGGCTTTTAGTGATAATTCTTTAGCAAATTTCAGTTGAAGGTTTATATTCTCAACACTTTTACTGCCGGGTAAAACGGAAGTAGAGGAAATTGTTAAGTGAGCTGACCAGATCTGATTAGAATTCACAGTTTCTTGATGAAGGCTATAACTTGGACTTTTGTTTATATTGTTTAGGGAGAAAAAAGAAGCTTTTTTAGCCTGAAAAATCTTGTCTCAGATTAACTCAGTTTAAATGTATCCCCATGTAATCTAACAAGAGTTTTAGAAATTCCTTTTTGAAAAAAAAAAGCCAGACATGCAAATAAATGATTTTCAATGCAAATGAATTTACATTTCATAAGCGATTCCGTGGTAATAACAAAGAAACATCTGAAGTATTGAACTGATTTGTCATTAAGTACTTGGAGGCTCTAAAAGGGGTACTAATAATAATGTATAGAATCATTGCATTTTTGAGCGGGCATTACACATAGTCTACTTACAGTTAAGAAAACCAGAGAGGGTAAGAGCTGGGAAGGAGGTAATGCAATAGCTGATATTAGAAGGAAGAGTAAAAAGTCTTTAAGTAGACAAGAAGGATGGTAGTGATTGGGAAGGGGGTAGAAGGTTTTCTAGATACTTGTTCAGTTGATTGTTCAAAATGGTTGAAGTTGAGTATTCCTAGGGCAAAATGGTGGAAGGTAAAGCTTGAAAGGGCTGCGACTCATGCTAGGGAAACACTTCCTTCCATTACATGCAAACACACACACACACACACACACACACCCACACACACACACACAACCAGGAAAAATTACCCAAACTGCTGCTTCTCCAAATTTCGCTTCTGTTCTGTGGTCTACATATTTCTATAGATAGAAAGTGAGTTTAGCCCTGACTGATTTGGCTCAATGGATAGAGCCTCAGCCTGCGGACTGAAGGGTCCTGGGTTCGATTCTGGCCAAGGGCACATGCCTGGGTTGCGGGCTCGATGCCCAGTAGGGGGTGTGCAGGAGGCAGCCAATCAATGATTCTCTCTCATCATTGATGTTTCTATCTCTCTCTCCCTCTCCTTGCCTCTCTAAAATCAATAAAATATATTTTTTTAAAAAAGAAAGTGAGTCTAATCTCATGCAGCACTAGGGGGCGCTACAGTAAAACTAACCATTCTCAGATGGCTTAATGAAGCCTACACTCTTAAATAAGAGTCAAGATAAGAAAACCTTTTTTCTAGTCCATCGCCTTAACCACTCGGCCACGACTACACATAGAAAACCTTTTTTGAGAAGCCAAATACTCGACAGGTATAAGAAGAACAAGGGAGGCCTCATCTGATACTTTATAAATGAAAAATTTTGATATAGTACTGACCCAAGTTGAAAATAGGATAGAAAAATTTGTACTGGGATCATGCTGGAAATGTCACATGTGTCCGAGTATGGAAACACACACACACACACACACACACACACACACACACACACGAGTTCGGGATATAGATTTAGGGATATAGTCTCCCGATCCCATTTCTCTGACGTCAGCCCCTCGTTATAGGCACAGAGTAGACCCAGTCCTGCCTCAGGGCTAATCACCTGCCCTTCCAATCCTATTTTTTTTAATAGAAATTACTTCTGTGTCCACTTTCAGAGAACCTGTACTCTCCACTCACGTCAGGGATTCTGTCTGCATCCATGGAAAATTAACATTAACCTTCTGGAATAATTTAGGTGAGAAGAGTCATGTACAGTGTTGTTAGGAGTGAAAATAACTGACTTACAAAAGGTTATTTCACATCAAAGGTCACAAATGGAACATATGGTGGCATTAGGATGAAAGAGAATTCCATACCATCCTACGGCTTGTGTATTTTGTTTGTAGCCACTCATACTTTCAATATCCGTATCTTTTTAAATGAAGGAATCAACACACTTCCTTACAAAAAATACAAAACATCTCCAAGTTTAGAGCAAGTCATTGAGGTATAGAGGAGAGCATGTTGGGCCAGAAATTACAAGGCTCTGGTTCAGTTCAGTCTTTAATGTTGTGACTCTGAGTAAATTTCCTGAAATTCCCTGAGCGTCAGTTTAATCATTTTCAAAATTGGAATTTGGTAGTTGTGAAGAGCAAATGTGTTACAGAGCTTTGGAAATGATGGTTATTATTCAAGGACACGCTTCCCTAAGCACTGTACCACTGAAATGTTTTCCTTGTAGCATGTGTACACACACACACACACACACACACACACACACACACACACACACCATAACTCAAATCTCAGAAAGCATATCATAGGGTTAACCTTAATTTCATGGACTCTTACTTCCTTACTATAGTTTTTAGGATTAAAAAACCCCAGCTGGGATGTGAATCATCCCTTTGTCCAGCATCTCCACAGCTGTAGACACTCCTGGCCTATTAGTCACTCAGTTGCCACCTTGGATTTTGGATGTACTGTTGAGATATCGCAGTGCTTGTGTTCAAGTCACCCTTATTTTACTTAATAATAGCCCCAAAGTGCAAGAGTAGTGATGCTGGAACTTTTGCTATGCCTAAGAGAAGCCAGAAAGTGCTTCCTTTAAATGAAAAGGTATGTATGTATAGGATAAACATAGTATATATGGGATTCGGTACTATCCGTGGTTTCAGGCGTCCCCTGGCTGTTTGGAACATATCCCCAATGGGTAAAGGGGGATGACTGTAATTAACTATTTTCTTTTCAGCAGAACTTTTATTCTGAAATACAACTTAGGTGGGTTTTTAATTTGTATTGATTTTTCTACTTTGAGAACATGTAACTGCTATTTAAGAACATATTCTGATTGATAGAAAAATTGACAAATAGACCTACACTTTAGTTCTTCTAATACTAATTTAATAAGAGCTTGTGGTTAGAAAGTCTCACTCCCTTACTGCTGCATTGCAAATATGGGGAACAGAGGGGTCCAGTGAGTTTTCATGATGGACCCTCAGGGCTGGGCTTCCCTGTAGGTAGCCAGGGCATAAGCCTAGAGAACCAGAGAAACTCTCCAACAAAGGTCAGGAGGAAACTGACAATGAACATGACAAAAA
The DNA here is from genome assembly GCF_000412655.1 of Myotis brandtii. NCBI lineage: Eukaryota > Metazoa > Chordata > Mammalia > Chiroptera > Vespertilionidae > Myotis > Myotis brandtii. Next base: position 5,384,890 of record NW_005359478.1, on the reverse strand, counting down.
ATGATAAACAAGCATCCAAATAGTCATTAAGGAAAAATATAAAAGCCCTTTGGGGTTATAAAATAAGTTGTAAAATACCTACTTTACAGGTCAGTAATATAAAATATATTTTGAATTATTTGTGTTGACTGATGAATGTTTTTAGCTTCCAAGGTCCCTAAAGATCTTAATCTGACCCTGTACATGGTATGATGAAGACTAGGAATGTAAAGCCTTTTTTAGGGGGTGAGTGTCACCTGTAATAAACAGTCTCTCATTTTTACAGATCTTTCCCCCACTTTTGTTTCTACTTCTTCACCATGACTTTGGAGGAAGATAGATATTTGTGTGCAGTTTTACAATGAGGAAACATGAGGCATTACAGACTTGTCTGGGTTTATATTAAAAGGTGATGCAGAAAAAAAAAGGTCATGCAGGGCCATAGCCGGTTTTGCTCAGTGGTTAGAGTGTCAGCCTGTGGACTGAAGGGTCCCAGGTTCGATTCTGGTCAAGGGCACATGCCCAGGTTGTGGGCTCAATTCCCAGTACGGGGTGTGCAGGAGGCAGCCTATCAATGATTCTCTCTCATTGTTGATATTTCTGTCTCTCTCCCCCTCTCCCTTCCTCTCTGAAATCAATAAAAATATATTTTAAAGAAAATCACAAAGCCCATTTCTAAAAAAAAAATAAAAGACTAGGACAAGTTGCTGAAAGTGGGCAAATTCTGTACAAGCGAGTCTTTGTCTTCTGGCTTCTCAGACAGCAGGCGAGAGAGCTTGATGAACATGAGGGCTGAGTGGCTCTGGTGTAGGCAGTAGCTACCACCAAGCAGCTCCTAGCAAGTAATTCGAAGGCTGTGGCTACTGTGAGCACTGACGCTGACCTCCATGTGTCCTGCACCATCCTTGGCCCACACCGCATGATGCCTTCTCCTCTTTCTTTAAGGTAGCGGTTCTCAACCTGTGGGTTGTGACCCCTTTGGGGGTCGAACGACCCTTTCACAGGGGTCGCCTAAGACCATCAGAAAACACATATATAATTACATATTGTTTTTGTGATTAATCACTATGCTTTAATTATGTTCAATTTGTAACAATGAAATTGGGGGTCACCACAACATGAGGAACTGTATTAAAGGGTCGCGGCATTAGGAAGGTTGAGAATCACTGCTTTAAGGATATAAGTTATATCGGATTTAGGGTCAGCCCTAATCTAGTGGACCTCATGTTACATCTGCAAAGACCCCATTTCCAAATAAAGTCACGTACAGAGTTCAGGTGGATGTTAATTTTGTGGGAGACACTATTCAGCTCACTATAAACCATTGATTCATTTACTTATCCCAACAGTATCTGTAGAGTGTCAATTACCTGTCAGACACAGAGGAAACAATGGTGAGCAAGACATGGTCTTCCTTGCCTTCCCAGAGTTTCCAACCCTGTGTTTAAAGCAGACACTTAAAGAAGCAAAGTGTTGGTTAGAGCCAATATCAAATATTATGTGATTATGAAGTCCCTAACTAAGGAGCAGGCATAGTCTTAGGGGCTAAGTTCCCTCTTAGCTCAGCAAACATTTACTTAACTGAACTCCATTATGATTGAGGCAGGGTGAGATTTATGATAATACAGTGGGTACACTGTAACTGACCCTTCCAGTTGCTTAGAAACTAAGCTGCTACAGAATGTTACGCTGCAGACTCACCCAATCACCAAGGTGAGGAAGTGAGTTCTTAGAAATGTTTTGGCAGATGCCTCTGTGGGTATACTTTGAGGACTTCCCCAGTTCATGTGGAAAGGGAAACCCAGATATGAGAAAACCTTCCCCTTGAGGACAGCAAAAGTTGGTTGCATTTGGTCAATCACATAATTTTGAAGGTGTGTTCATGCCACCTGGATGCTTTTGGTTCATTCCTGAGATCCCTCTTAGGAATCTGTTAATTGCTAAGCTTCTGGGACAATGAAACTGCAGTTCTTGTTCTCTGAGATAGAGAGGACAGGGTCCTCTCTGTGGGGTAGCCATTACTAAGTAATTGTGACAAGAAAAAGGGCAGTGTTTAGAGAGGGGGGCTATGTTAGGATATCGCATGGATTGTGTAGTAAAGAGAATGAAGGTTAAGAAAGAGCTTATAGCAGAAAGGTGCTGACAGTCATGGTGAAGGGTGGGGAAGGAGAAAGAGAGGGTTTAGGATAATAATTAAAATGGCTGTTCTTTGTGTCATTAGATCCCAATAGACTCTTTATTCAACATGGTTTTCAGAGCCACACATCTTCGTTTCTAAGAAATGTAACTTTCGGGATGAGGTTTTTCTGAATGTGGAAGGCTGCTTGGGCAAAGAACCAGTTTTTCCCATTCTTCCTAGTCTCTCTGCGTGGGGTTCTGAACTTCCCTGATCAGAAGGTAAGGCCTTGCCCTTGGTAAGGAGGCTGTTTCTGCTGAGCACCACCGAATGCCTCAGGATGAGAGTCTAGCTTCCCAGCTGACTGCAATGGCTCAGGATGGAATATTCCATCTTCCCCTGCAGAGGCTCCTTGAGATGCACCCTGAGAGTGTGAGGGTGTGCTTTCATGATCTCTCAGGTCTCCTCTGACATGAAGCCCAAGGCACAGGGAGGAGATGTTCACATCCCAGTGGAGGTGGCATGGTGAACTGGGGAGTCCCCATCACAGATCTGTTTCCCCACCGTGCTCCACTGACTCCCACACTACCCCTCTCCCACATAACATCTTGACATTGTGGCTGGGTATCAAGTGAGGAAGGGCAAGGCTCACAGAGTGAAGGTAGAGCCCATGCCCTGGTTTCATACCTTCCAGAGGCTCATTCCTTCCTGCCAAGAATTACCCGCAAGACAAATGCCAAGTGAGTAAAATAAATGCCAACATCCTAGTAAGTTAGAATTAGAAACTCTCTCTAAAGATGAGCTCCTGGGAACATGGTACAGGCTGCTGGGTAAAGGCTGGACATCAGATGTTTCCCAGTTTTGTTCTCCAACAGCTCAGTGCTCAAGGTACTGTGAGAGGCCAGAAAAGGACTTACTTCTGACTCTTCTTGCAGCACCTGTCTACTTTGTACTTGTCCATGGGGCTGCTGCCCCCCGTCAGGTCAATTGCACCTCTTCAGAGCCCAGCTAAAGGTTGGGCCAAATTGTACTACACAGACAACTATGTAGAGTTGGCTGAGGAGATCTTCTCTGGAGAACCTCTGGAGTATTTTGAAATATATCTGAATATTTTGACAACTATCTAAAACCCAATATTTTAATCTTGATCAGTACTGATGATGAAAATACTTCAAATTAATCTTAGACCCTCAAATACTTTCATAAGGGTAAATATCAGAAGATTTTTTTTTACCCATACACAAACATGGTCTTTTTTTTATATATCAACACAAGAAAAATCCTCAGATCTTCTCCAGAGACTAACAAAATAGAAAATATCAAAGGTCCCAGAGGAGTTCCATCCAAGGACAAGCTACACAATAAAGCTTCTTCAATCTGGAAATGTCTGAAGACTCCACACTGTCTCCAAACTCCTGTCAGTCTACACTGACAGAAGTTCTCCAGAGAAGATCTCCTTAGCCAACTCTAATGGTTGTCTGTGTAGTACAGTCTACACATCTCAATCAGAGTACAGCCCTGATGTTTGAATGAGACCATGTCAGAAGCATGAGTGTACAAGAAGTCATCTTCTAGTTGAATCCTGTATTTTATAGATAAGGAAGTTGAGGCCAAGAAAGGGAAGATTTCAACTCCACCCCTTCATTCCCGTATGATTTCCATTATACCACACAAGTAATGCCCCCCCCCCATTCAAATTTGGAGTGAGGAGGAACCCCTCGGTAGATTTTATTAACATTCCATTCTTGTGTCCACTTCAGTGTCAAGCTCAGAGGAGAGAGAAGTTGGCACACACAGCAGATTGGCAGGGTGGTAGTCTCACCATGAACTCATCACAAGAGCACAAAGGGAGCACTCAGAGTTCAGGCTTCCCTCCTGGGTGTGAGGGCTGTCATAAGTGAAGCCAAGAAAAGAGGAATGACAGAGTTACCAGAGATGGAGGGACATTCTTGTTGGATAGAACTAAGAAAGCAAGTATTTTCTAAAACTTACCATGCACTTGGCAAATTGCTGGGTGCTTTCACATACGCTATCTTATTTAAACTTCACAGTCATCTCCTGGGAATATTCCAATAACAATATGCCTTATTTTCACTGGCATGAGAGCTGAAGCTCAGAAATGCTACATGTTTCCAATTTCGTAAAATTAGAGAAGTCACAATTTGAACTGAATCTGACCCTCAAGGCTATGCTCTCTGTCTCATCTTACCACGCTTATTCAAGGGCAAAAAGATTAGAGAAAATGGTTGGCTAGAATGTAAAACACAGAAAGGATATGTGTGGAAATAAAGTTTGACCAGGAGGTTGGAGCCGGGCCATGGAGAACTTTGAATGGGGCACTGTGGGGGTATTTCTGGGCAGTGGGGTTATCCGCATGAGTTAATCAGGTATGGAGGGTGAGGGGAAGAGTTAAGGCAGGGCAGGGAGCAAGAGAAAGGACCATTTATTTTATTTCACAACATTGCCTAAACTTAATGGTACTGATGCTAGAGACTTCTGAGAATATATCTATTTCTAACACTGAGTAACCATCAGGACAAGGAACAGAAAGCTTCAGTCTGGAGTTCCAGTAGCTCTAACCAAGAGAGGAAGTCATGTGAGCTTTCCTTGTTGCCTCTCAGCCTCTTGGTCTCAGAGAACATCCCCTGGGTCACTACTACCCTTACATCATCAGGGCGCTTCAAAACTGTGGTAGATTTCCTTGAACTGCAGAAACCATGTGGAGATTTTTGCATAGCCAGTCAAATAATCCAATCATGAGGGCTTTCAGATCAGAGGGCTTGATGTAAGTTTGGGGATGAGGAAGCCTTGTTTTTTCCTCTTCTATGAAAATTGACTTAGGGTTACAACTTCAGAAACCTGGATCATGGACGGTTAGTGTTGAAAGGGATCTCTTGAACTTCTAGTAATTTTTAAAGATGAGAAACTGATGTCTAGAGAAGTTGTGAAACTTGCCCATGATGACACCATCCCTGCCTGGCTGGCATTAGAACTCAGTTTGCTGCTGGCTGAGCCCTGCACTCTCTGAAATTAACCAGGTGGCCGTTCATGCTGGACTGACTTGCTGGCTTAGAGAGCAGTGGGGCATTTATTCACCCCTGGGGATTATGAATTGGCAGGGCTGGAAAAGTCTCTCCCTTCTACCTCCCAGGCCTGTTGGTTTCGGCTGGGTTAGGCTTGTGCTTTGACTTCTACGGGAAATAGGGGATTCCTCGTCCGCGTGGGCAGTCGCTAGAGGAATCCACTTGACTGCGGCTACTTATATGCCAGCGAGTGGGAGGCAGGGATTCCACACTCCAGGGCATGAAAACAAATTCCTCCCCACACCTCCATCAGCCAAAAAGCATCCTGCGGAGAGAGCTGTTGTTCTTGGCAGACACAAGAGACAGTGCGCTTTCTTTTCTCGCTTTCCCTTTTTAGTAGGTGATATAAGCAGATGGTACAAAATTGAAAAAAAGTCGACCATGAAAAGTAAGGGGCACTCCCATTCTTGACTTTAGGCTTCCAGTTCCTTTCTCCAGAGGCAACACTTGCAAACAGTGTTTTGTGTGTCCTTTCAGATAGAGTCAATGCCCATGCAAGCCATATTTTTATTTTTTTAAATACACAGTCATATACTTTATACATGATTCTGCCTTTTGCTTTTTTTCGCTTCATATACTTTATAGTTTGCTCCTTATTGAACTTCTTTGTTCTCTTCCCCATCAAATTACTGCAGACATTTTACCCCTTGGGCTTCCTCTCTCCTTTTTTGATGTTAAATACTCTCTGGGTTCAAATTAGGTTTTCAAGCTTTTAAGGAGAAGGGAGAAAACCAATGTAAAAAATAGACTATATTCACATCTACCAAACTCTGAAGGATTACACTAGTTTTAGTTGGTAGTGTGCCCTGAAAATAAAACACTTTTACACTTGCGTTAGAGCTAGGAAGCTTCCAGAATTCACTCCCAGTGCATTCTGGGAGTCGGTGGTCACAGCGGGTGGATCGGGCACAGCCTTCTTCAGGAGGGGATGGATCTCTGCGACTGAATGGGTTTCTTGACAAGATGACTATTAAATGCTCTGTTATCCAAAATGGGAAATTGGGACTCAGTGAGCCAAAACAACACACCAAAGGAGAGTTTGGCAGGGCTGAGCACAGACCTTGGTGTTTGCATGAAAGGGCAGAACACTCCTAACTTACCTTAAGGGGTGTTATAGAAAGGCCAGCGGGCAGGTTGGCAGTCTGGGTCTATTCTCCATGGAAAAAACCCAAGTCTTTGGCAAGTCGCTCCCTCTCTAGTCTACTCCATTTCTGTTTCATAGAATATGACTTGTTAATTCCATTTCTTCACCATTTATTTTCCTAAAAATATCTCTTTGCTTTCTTCAGGTGCCACCTCAGTATCCTCCAATTCAAAGTATCAGAGCACAATTTACCGGTAAGTGTTGTCGAAAGTTTGATTTTTTTAAAAAGAATTTTTCCCTCTGAATCTCTTCATTTCCTCCAGAACACAAGATCTCACCCTTTCTTAGGGAAGCATTAAATCCTGGAATACCTGGACCTTGCATGTTGTTTATATTTGAGACAAAGAAGGTGTATAAAGAAGAAAAGGGGAGTCATTAGTTGCCAAATCTGTGCTTAATTCCTTTAGATGCCTTACTAATCCTTCCAGGAACCCTCTGAGCAGGAATTATTCTTTTTTTTTTGTTACTCCTAACCCAAAGATATTCCCTCCCCCCCCCCCCCATTGATTTTTAGAGAGAGTGGAAGGGAGGGGAAGAGACAGAGAGAAACATCCATGTGAGAGAGACACATTAATTGATTGCCTCCCGCACTGCCCCCAACTGGGGCCAGGGATTGAGCCTGCAACCGAATTATGTGCCCTTGACCTGAATCAAACCTATAATCCTTTAGTCTGTGGGCTGACGCTCTAACCACTGAGAAAAAAGCAGCTAGGGTGGAATTATTCTTATTTTTAAGGTAAGGAAACTAAGGCTTTACTTCCTTAGTTTTGCCAGTAATTCTGGTATAGGTCAAGATTTTACTTTAATGAGAGTTGGGGGAGGCCCCAGGTGTGAAGGCCAGGTGATACTTCACCAGGACAGCATGACTTGGATCCATGACTAACACTAAAACACCCACCAGTAGTTTCTTTTTAAAAAAAATATATTTTATTGATTTTTTTAGAGAGAGGAAGGGAGAGGGACAGAGAGAAACATCGATCAGCTGCCTCCTGCACACCCCCTACTGGGGATGTGCCCGCAACCAAGGTACATGCCCTTGACTGGAATCGAACCTGGGACCCTTGAGTCCTGGGCCCCTTGAGTCCGCAGGCCAACGCTCTATCCACTGAGCCAAACCGGTTAGGGCCACCAGTAGTTTCTTTAAGGCTAGTCACTGTCTATCAAGTTCTCCTGAGCCTGAGGGAAGTACATCTTGCCCTCCATAAGAGGTCTTCATTTCCAGTTCAAGCATGCCTCCATGGGCCTGGTTCAGAGCAAGAATTATTGATTGTGTGTCCAGCAGTGGGGACCTACTTTTTCCTATTACCAAGGGACATGGGCCAGAGTGGGGAGTCTGAGATGTGGTTGCTTGGCCATATCAGGGCTGATTGAAAAGAAATTAAGGCTTTTTGGCTTACACTTGGAATGGCTCCTCACGAGGGTACCAAAGCCATCACTGTGTCCTTGTCTTTCTCCTCCTCCTCCCCCTCCTCTTCTTCCTCCTGTGAAAGCAGCTCTTCCCAAGGCACCTTCCAGGAAAAGGTAGTGACAAGGTAGAAGGGAGAGGCAGGTCTTTGTTCTGGAGCTCTTTCACCTGCCTCTTTCTGGGCAGAGCCTGAGCCCACTGACATTCTGTGCACAGCAGCATCATTAAGCTTCAGCAGCTGCTGGTAAAAGCCAGTAGTAAATGCTGCTGGAAAGTCCAGTGCCCAGGGCATGTGAAAATGTGCATTTCACAGTCAGGTGGAGAGAGAATAGGGAAGAGCTCAAAGCAATGGCCCTCCCGGCACCCTTTGCTCCTATTGAGCTATTGAACAAGAAAGCCCTGAGGTTGCCAGTCCCTCCCTGTTCTGAAAATCAGGGAAACCTCCAAGCTCCATTTCCTGCCGCAGGTCTGTTGTGACAACCGCCAATGGCTTTAATCTCTCAGTTCTTGAGTTCCAGCCCCATCAGGAACTGTCTTGGGTACCAGTGCTAGCTCTACCTCCTCTTCCATCCCATGGGTAAAGCACAATGCCCGCTTCCTCTCATTCTTCTCAAAATCTCTTCCTATCGCTGTCTCTTCATATGTTTCTAGATGTGTTGGAATGTTGTTGCCCAAAGTTGTGCTAAGGAATCATTCTTTCTTTTTTTTATTTCTTCTTGTCCTACCCTCCTTAGAGTGTGACAATGAAAAAGGTTTCATCCTCACATCCCCAAGCAAGGAGGACCCCATGAAGATACAAGACAACTCAATCCCCATCCCATGTGATGGGTTTTATCTCATCTCCCTGAAGGGCTACTTCTCCCAGGAGCTCAGCCTCAGCCTTCATTACAGGCAAAACCGGAACCCCCTCTTCTCCCATGACAAGGTCACGTTTGTTGACTCCATCATCGTGGCCTCTCTGGGTTTCAAGGACAAAGTCTACTTGAATGTGACCACTCACAATACCTCCTGTGCAGACATCCAGGTGAATGGTGGGGAGTTAATTCTCATTCATCAAACTCCCGATAGATTCTGTGCTGAATGAGGACCTGATGGCCACACCTAAGCCAGGCACCAAGCTCGAATGCCACAATGGGGGTGGACAGGACACTGGTTCTTCCTTGGTAGTGGAGGAGTCATCCCAGATCAGCCCCCACCTCTGGCTACACAGGATGTGACCAGAAGAAGATTCCCCCACTCCCACTCAGGGATATTTAAGACTTATTTTACATATCATTTAACTTTATTTATCCTCCAATCTTCTAAAGCACCTAGCCCTCATCCTTCACAATTGCCTCAAGCCTGTCAGGTACCTCTGCCGAAGAAGAAAATAGGTGCCTCTTCTTCATGATACCAATTGTTTCTATTGGTCAGGAAATGGTCGTAATAAACTTGCTTTATTGAAAAAGACACTGGACGAGCATTTGCTGGAAATCTGGCATCTGGCATTGTCGAAATGAAGAGGACCAAGGAGGGGGCGATGAATCAGCCGAAAGTGGTATGGACCCACTGACAACCGCAGCTGCCTCTTTAGGATGGATTGGGTTGCAGTCTGCATGTTGCCTAAATACCTCTCACTGGGTGCAGTTAAGAAGGAAAATCAACTTGTGAACAGCTGTCAGGACTTGGTGAAGATAAAGATTACTCTGTGTCTAGGCTTTCCCCCCTCTACCACATTGCTTTCCCAGCCTCCAAATGTTCTTAATAGCAATTCCCCCCTCAAAAATCCAGTAAGAATTTTAAAGAGTCTGGGGAGTGAAACACATTCTTTGCTACTGATAGTCATTGGAACATGTATGCACCCTTCAGCTTATGCTGATAACACTCAGCCCCATGCCTTGTACATGCACACCACATTGCTAGTTTCAAAAATGAAGCAATTCTATTTTCAGATGCAACTTTATGTCAAAGACACTGAGAGCCTACTGTATCTTATGAAAAACAATGATCTCTATCTAGAAACATCCTAATATCACATACGATCTTATATCAATTATTGAGACTAGAACAGCCGTGGGCAAACTACGGCCCGGCGGCCGGCTCGTTTGAAATGAATAAAACTATTGAAATAAAAGACCGTACCCTTTTATGTAATGATGTTTACTTTGAATTTATATTAGTTCACACAAACACTCCATCCATGCTTTTGTTCCGGCCCTCCGGTCCAGTTTAAGAACCCATTGTGGCCCTCGAGTCAAAAAGTTTGCCCACCCCTGGACTAGAATCAGCTAATGCCACGGCTTTTAAGATAATGAGATCCCTTATGTTTAGTTTAAATGTTCCTCCTGATGTATCAGGCTCACAGCATTGTGAACACATGCAATTTTTCATAAGTCAAATTTCTAGATAATTTGTAGATTCTTAGATTTTGGCTAAAATTTGTTTTAATGGTTGCCAATGTTTCCCTACCATTTTAAATAGAGCATGCAGGATGTAGACCTTTTTCTGGATGATTCTGTGTCATCACAATAATTGTGCTGGGCCAGAAAGATGGCCCTGCACTAGACGGTTTCCATCACATTTGAATTTTTTTCTGTCTTTTTAACATAGTTTTCCATCTCCTCTTAAGTGTCTATCTCCAATTATATTCCCACCCTTCTATTTTAATCTGTTGTGGAGACATAAATAAGTGCTAAATAAAAAGCTAAATAAGAGAAATTGTGCATAAGTTAAGAGTAACCAAGCTCTAGTGGTGGCCAATCATAACTATAGGGAATATTTATGGAGGGTCTACTATGGACTAGGCATTGGGCTAAATGCTTTATGCCAATTGTTCTGAACAAAATATTCTATAAATCTGTCTCAACTACTCGGAGAATTTAAGTGTGTGTGTGTGTGTGTGTGTGTGTGTGTGCTGACTATGGTCTGCAAGTTGATGTTACTCAATGAGTGATATCTAATAAGTAAATGTTTATGACTATAGATAATATTTAAGAAAATGTATGTTTACTTTTTAAAGTTTGGAATTTCTGACTATATTTCACCTGGACGTGCACATTCCAGCCCTAAGCATAACTGTTCTGTGGGATGTTTGTCTTTGGTGTCATGGCCTGTCTTGGCAAATGCCCACTGAGTACACATGGCCTACTCTTCCATGCTGGCCTCCCTCCTTCACCCACACAGGGATATTTCTGCCATGCAGCAGCCTCACTCCCCCACCTTTCACCCATCAAAACATGCATGTCTCATTTAAGTCACTCCTTCAAAAGGATAATTAACTTTTCTTTGGACATAACAGAATTCTGTGGAAACAGAACTGAATAAGAAGTCAGGAGACTGGAATTCCAATTTGACTGAGTCACTAACTAGCCAAATGATTTTGGACAAATACTTTCCCATTTTTCAATCCTGCTTCCACCCTTGTTAAATGATCCCCTTACAGCAGTTCTCAACCTGTGGGTTGCGAACAATGAAAATACATCCTGCATATCAGATATTTACATTATGATTCATAACAGTAGCAAAATTACATTTATGAAGTAGCAACGAAAATAATTTTATGGTTGGGGGTTACCACAACATGAGGAACTATATTAAAGGGTCGCGGCATTAGGAAGGTTGAGAACCACTGCTAGAATCTTATGCCCATAGTGCTAAAGTGTGAAAGTACATGCTAAGTGTCCATATACTGGTTGCTATGAGTCAAGATAGGTAACTTCTTTTACTATGTGGATTTTTTTTTCTTGGACATGCTAACAGTCTTCCCTCATCAACTGTTACCTAGTGCCTTTCTACTTAGTGAATGACTTAAGGAATCCAACCTTGATCTAAGTCATATTTTGTTCTTAAGAATACTGGGCAGGTCCCCTATTTTAAGCCTTGATTTTGTATTTAGTGCTTTCCTGATTATCAGAGAGTATTAATATTGATATTAATAATATAGCCTAATAATAATATTGATATTTACGTGGAAACAAATAAAAGATTTCAGAATTCACTACTGGTTAGAGTGTTGGAGTTTTATTTATCCTGCTCTCCCTTTCCTTGGTAGATCCACCAAATCCCTGATGAGGGGAGCCTGGGGAGTTCTCTTTTGGCTTGTCAGTTGCAGTCGGTTCAATAGGGGAGTGGAGACAAGCCAGGCGAGGAGGTGGGCTCAGTGAACTGAGCTCTATTGTGCTTGAGTAAATGCTTGGGTTTGGGTTGTTTTCTTTCCCCAAAAATGACTCTCCATTTCCCACTCCCACCTATGTGGAATCCCAAAGGTGCTGTGGAGAATAGCCGGATAACCACTTATCTAAATATATTTTAGGTATAAAATAACAAGTTCTATAAAAGAGATGTGAAAATTTTCTATAAACTTTCAGAAAGAAGAATATTAAGTACTTCTGAGGACTTTAGAAAGAACTTCATGGAAGAAGTGACATCCCTGAAGGAGGGAATAGTATTTGGAGGAGTATTCTAGGCTGAGGGAAGACATAAAGAAAATAGAGATTAGAAAGTTAAAGGTATATAGAGAATGCATAGTTTCATTTTAGCACATGAAGTATATAGATATATGTAGTGTATGTAATGTATAAAGCAGACTATTGGGGAAAATTTCAGAAAAATCAATTTCTGAACAAGAGCACAGAATCAGAAATTGCTAGCCTATGATAAATTAGACTTTGTTCTGTAATCAAGAAGGAGGCATTGAGGATGTTTGAGCTAGGAACCAACAAATTGGAACTGTATTCCACTGACTCTTAGGCTATCAGCCATTGTGCATACACCAATGATATCTAAAACCATTCTCTAGCTCAGATGCCTTCTACTCTGGTGTCACACTATTGCAATCATCTGTGTTATCTATATATGTAAAAGCCTAGGCGACAGGACGACCAGATGACCTGATGACAGGCTGGTAGCTATGACATGCACTGGCCACTAGGGGGCAGGTGCTCAACACAGGAGCTGTCCCTGGTGGTCAGTGTGCTCCTACAGTGGGAGTGCCGTTCCAGGCTGCAGAAGCGTGAGCCTCTCCCATGAACACTCCCCCTGTGCGCCTGAGTAGTGGCGTGGCAGGCGCAGTGGGGGCCCGGATAAGCAGGAGCGGTGAGGCGCCCCACCTGGGCTCAGTCTTCTCCCCGGCTGCCTGCCACTTCACACACTATTTAATGCTGTGCGGGATTGAGCAGCTGGTGGGTAAGGCTGGGCTGCGGCAGTGCAGAGGTCCACTGATCCCCGCAGGCCAGGCTGAGGGACCCTACCAATGCACGAATCTGTGCACCAGGCCTCTAGTTAGCAATAAAATGCCATTTATTGAGTACTTATGACATGCCAGGCATTATATTAGCCATTTTATATGTATTGTTTAATACTGTCTTTCTAAAACTCTTTGAGGTGGGTATTATTATTCTTATTTTGCATATGAGAACTTGAGACTCTTAGAGATAAAGTAACATCCTTAAAGGCATGCAGTTGACAAATGGTAGAGCTTAGGTTCAAGACCAGGGATAACTGACACCAAAGACCATGCTCTTAACCAGGATACCCAGGCTCTGGGAAGCTCCAGGTGGATGTAATAAACATCTCTGCATAGGATACTCACATTTGACTATTCTCTTCCTCATCTCTGCTCCTGGTTCATAATGTTGGTTAGAGTCAGCATAATAATTCCAGAAGCCAGAAGTCTCAGGGTCATCCTTCTCTCCCACCATCTCTCTGTTCCCACCCATGGGTTTGTGGATTCTGCCTTCTCTTCATTAACTCTTTTTTTAGACTATTATGTAACTTCCAACAAGGCCCACATGCTTCAGTGAGTCCTGGTTGGATTAAGAAGATGATGCACCCTAATTGAGTGAATAAGGGAAATGGACAAACAAAATGACACAGGGTGCCATGGTGGAAAGACTGTGGTATGTGGAGCCTGGTTTTAAATCCTGACTGTCGTATATGAACTAGGTGACCCTGGCAAGTTTGCCTTTTTTTTTTTTTTCTTAACAACTCTAAATCCTAAATCTTACTTTCCTTATCTGTAAAGAGGAGATATCAATATACAGGTGTCCCAAAAAATGTATACATACTTTGAATAATTATTAATTCCAATGGGTTAAATGTGGAAAGAAAGAAACATCAATTGAGCTATCAGCTATTAACATGTGTATACATTTTTTGGGACACCCTGTGTACTGTCTGGGTTATTGTGAACACAAGACTACCTAGTACGTTGCCTGTAACATAGTTGGTCTTAATACCTAATAAATATTAATTTACAAAAGTCATTTACTCCTCAAGGCAGAAAGTATCAAATGAACATGAGAATTATGGGGATTCAGGGATGGAGAGGACACTGAAGCATAATGGAAGAGTTTTGCAGGACTTAGACTGGACCACAAAAAGGAAGAACATAACAGGGGAAGAACAGTATATGCAAAGGCCGAGGAGTAGGAATTCTCATGGTGTTTTCTGTGGACAAAGAGCTACCACTGCTGTTACAGCTCTCACTCTTTCCTTTATTTGAGCACATTCTATTTCTTAAGATAAAAATTTGTGTTTGTTCATGGTTGGTGATAAGGATTAATGGGTAGTTTGAGGACAAAATATTGTAGGCATTAGTTACACAGCTAAGAATGTTGGATCATGTTTTGAAAAAGAAGATATTATAGGTTTCTGAATAAGGATAATTTATTATGATTGGGGAAAAAGCCTAAGTTCAATATCCCTTTTCATTTTGACTCAATTCATGTGAATACCTACCTATCGCCAGTTGAACTAAAGCTAAAAATACTTTCATTAGAATAAAAAAAAGGAATGTCATAAGAGCCAAGTTTTTAATGCTTTTGGGAAAAGATATACGGAGAGCTTCTTATTTCTTTGCTGATTTTTTTTCTAGAGGATTTATCCAGTGATGTCAGTGGTATATTAAAGTCCCCTACTATGATTGTATTGTGTCGATCTCTCCCTTGATATCTTCCAGGAGTGGTTTTTTTTTTTTATGTATTTGGGTGCTACTGCATTGGGTGCATATGTTTATCAGGGTTATATCCTCTTGTTGTATCGATCCCTTTAGTATTATGAAGTGGCCTTCCTTATCTCTTGTTATGGCCTTCACTTTGAGGTCTATTTTGTCCGAGATAAGTATTGCTACCCCAGCTTTTTTTTCATTTCCATTTGCCTGAAAGATATTTTTCCATCCCTTCACTTTCAGTCTGTGTGAGTCCCTTTTAATGAGGTGGGTCTCTTGTAGACAGCAAATGTATGGGTCATGTTTTTTTATCCATTCAGCCACTCGATGTCTTTTGATTGGACCATTTAGTCCATTTACGTTTAAAGTTATTATTGAAAGGTACTTGTTTGTAGCCATTTCTATTTTTTTGTGGCTGTTTTCTTTCTGGGCTTTTTATTTCTTCTTTTTACACCAGTCCCTTTAGCATTTCTTGCATTGCTGGCTTGGTGGTGATGAACTCCCTTAGCCTTTTTTTGTCTGTGAAGCTTCTTATTTCCCCTTCAATTTTGAATGATAGCCTTGCTGGATAGAGTATTCTTGGATTCAGTCCTTTGCTTTGCATCACTTTGTAAATTTCCGTCCATTCTTTTCTGGCCTGATGTGTTTCTGTTGAGAAATCATTTGATAATCTAATGGGAGATCCCTTGTATGTAACTTTCCGTCTCTCTCTTGCAGCCTTTAAGATTCTCTCTTTGTCCTGAACATTTGCCATGGTAATTATGATGTCTCTTGGTGTGGGTCATTGTGGGTTCATCTTGTTTGGGACTCTCTGTGCTTGTGTGACTTTTTTCTTCCCCACCTCAGGGAAGTTTTCTGTCATTATTTCTTCAAATAGGTTTTCTAACCCTTGTTCCTCTTCCTGTTGTTCTGGCACCCCATTATTCATATGTTGCTTTGTTTCATGTTGTCCCATAGCTCCCTTAGGCTCTCCTCCTGTCTTTTAATTTTTTTCTCCAATTGCAGTTTAGTTTGGGTGTGTTTGGGTGTCTTCTAATTCGCTAATTCGGTCCTCCGCTTCTCCTAGTTTACTGTTGAAACTTGCCATGGTGTTTTTTATTGCAGCTATATCACTCTTCATTTCTTCTTGATTCTTACATAAGTTGTTGATTTTTTTCCTCCATCTGGTTTATGAACTCTAGGACCCTTATTCTGAATTCTTTTTCTGACATATTGCATGCCTCTGTTTCACTTAGCTGCTTTTCTGGCAATTTCTCCTTTTCTTTCCTTTGGGGGTTTCTTTGTCTACCCAGAGAGCTTCTTATTAAATTCAGAGTGAATGTTTAATAAAGATTGTACTGGGTGGTTTTTAAAATATTAAATATGTTTAAAAAGTAATATTTAAAAATATCAATGTGAGATGTTATGAGCACTAAAAAATAATCCCTGAGAATTTCAATCACTCTGCACATTTATTAATTTGTTTAGGATTTAAATATATCCTGTTTCTAAAATTAAGTTTTTGTCAGTGCTTTGGAATTGTCTATTTATATACCTACCTACCTACCTACCTATTATTTTCTTTTCCCTGCAGTAACCTTCATCACAGAGTATGTGGGGAACCTGGAACCTTCCACAATAATATCCCTAATAACAAGCCATGGTGGTTGTTATAGCCATTCATTCAATGAATGATCCATGGGCTCAAGCCATGGAAAGATATTAAAATTTCAACAAAAATATTACTTGGGAGAACTGACACATAAAGCCTATTAACGCTTTACCACCACCATCCCCTACCCCCTTCCTCACTCACCCCCTTGTCTCCCCCCTCCCTCCAAAAAACCTGGTCAGATGGTTCATTCCAATCTTGAGGGAATGGGATATAAGGGCCTTTAGTGTTGACTGATGCCTGGGGGACAACTAGGGTAGCATTAAGAAGCAGGCAGGGATTTGCCTTAAGAAGAGGTTGCTGAGTGTCCAGGCAGTGCATTCTACAGTTTTACCCCTGCCCTTGAGGAATCTGGAGCCACTGTGTATGGGGCATGGTCAAACATGGCCTTGATCAGCATTTTGGTTAATGGAATTGGTTGACTTTGTTCAGCTTCCTCTGGCCTGTCTGTGGGAGGGAACCGAGGGATGCTAGTAGCTGAAACACAGACTTTTAGCATTTGGGTTTCCTTGGAGTCATGCCAAGGCTGAGCACTTTTACTTTCATATACATTCTCTTTATTGCTGAATGGATAGAAAAGACCTTTCATTTCCCTCCTGATTTATGTGCTCTTGAACTTCCTTGGTTTTTGAGGTTTGAGGCTAAAAGGAGAATGATAATGAAATAAAAGTGATCAACAGGAAGACTCAGTATTGTAGAAACATAAGGAGGAAGTAACCAGGAAGTAATCTTTAAAGGTCATTTCAGTCCAGCTCTCTACTTTTATTTAGGATGCACAATATTTTAGGATATGACAATTTATAATCAATTTCCCTTTTATAATCAATTTCAAGAGGTAACATTCTATAATTCTATGATCACTTCTTGACCCTTTCAATTTACAAAAATTTCATTCATGATTGTAAATCAAGCAGGCAGTTGACATAAATTTGATCTTCTCTTACTATATTCCAAGCACTGTGCTAGGAACTTAGTGATAATTTTTTTTCCTTGTGAGAAATAAAAATGAGCTGTTAAATTAGCTGTTATTCTTTTTTTTTTTTTAAATGAAGCTGTTTTTCCTTTTTTTGTGTAGTTCTTCTCAGGTTTTTTAAAAATACATTTTATTGATTATTTACAGAGAGGAAGGGAGTGAGATAGAGAGTTAGAAACATCGATGAGAGAGAAACATCGATCAGCGGCCTCCTGCACACCTCTGACTGGGGATGTGCCCACAACCAAGGTACATGCCCTTGACCGGAATTGAACCTGGGACCCTTCAAACCGCAGGCCGATGTTCTATCCACTGAGCCAAACCGGTTAGGGCTGAGCTATTATTCTTGATCTTCTTGGACTCAAAACCCCAGAGAGTAGATGCATACATTACCCAGATGCACTTCAAAAGCTTAGTCATTCAATAAAAAGCATTGATAAATTGTACCACATTTTTATATTTTTCATAAATACTATTTATCTTCCTTTAATAACATTCTGACTATTTTGAACTATTTTAGGTGAGTAATAAACAATTCTCATTCAATTTACAGTTAAATCTCATTTTGTTACTAGGTCAAATACATGGCATTTGTTTTAGACAAAGCCCACATTTGAAAACCCAAAGTAATTTTGTATATGAATTTTCATTTTTAGAGTATTGAATTCATAAGATAAAGGAGACCAGAGACAGAATTGGCAGGATTCTTCTTTTTTTTAATCCTTATCTGAGGATAATTTTTCTATTGATTTTCAGAGAGTGGTCGAAGAGAGAAAGGGAGAAGGGGGAAGAAAGTGAGAGAGGGGGGCGGGGAGAAGGAGAGAGAGAGAGAGAGAAAGAGAGAGAGAGAGAGAGAGAGGAGAGAGAGAGAGAGAGAAAGAGAGAGATTGAGATTGGTTGCCTCCTGCATGTGCCTGGGACCGGGGATTGAACCTGTAACCCAGGTATATGCCCTTGATGGGGAATCGAACCTACAAACTAAACCACTGAGCTACACCAGCCAGGGCAGAGTTGGCAGATTTCTAATCTAACACTTCTTAAATAACCAATGATTTTTTATCCATTTATCCACTCCTACTGTGTGTTATTGTGTGCCTACTATGCTAGGTACTGGAAATATAAAGATAAATATATATGACAAATAGTTTCTTTCCACTAAGCCAGAAAAAAATGGAAAACATATTTAAAATATTCAAGGAAAAGAAAATATGAGCCAAGGATTTTATATCTAGCAAAAGTGACATTCAAGTATAATGGGCACAGATAAATTGTTTTCAACTTTTAGGAACTGAGGGAATATTGTTTCTATGAACCCTTCCTGAAGATTCTATTAGAAAATGAGACAATGAAAATAAAGACAACCTAAGAACTTGTGATGATCATGAAGCGTCTAGTTTTTATAAAATAAGGCTTCAAATGAAGATACTTATACTACTAGAGGTTTATTAAATTTGAGGGTTTATTCACCACAACCTCAAACAGATGAGGGGTAGAAGAGAAAGGAAAAGTATGTTAAAAATATGTTTTTAAATTACATTTTTTTTCAATTACAGTTGACATTCAATATTATATTAGTTTCAGGTGTACAGCATAGTGTAGTTAGACATTTATATAACTTATGAATTTATATAAATGATCCCCCCAATAAGTCTAGTATACTGTTCTTCCTAACTGTATTAATGATAGTTATATTAATAACACACTATTTTGAGTGTGTTGTGTATCTTATATAATTAAATGTATAATCATCATTTAAGGCTCATCTCAAAGAAAACTCCATAAACCCTTTGTTAATTCCACTAGGAGGAAGGAATTTTTTCCTTTTTTGGCTTCCCATTATACTAGTACATTATGTAATTCTTTCATTACACTTACTTTTTTCTATTTTTCATTATAGTGATTCTATGCAAGTATTTTTCTCAAGCACCATGATGATGAGTTTCTATACTTGGCACAGTGCTAAGTGTATAAAGTTGGCCAGAAAAATTTTTTTGGTGAATAAATGATTTATTTAGAAGAAACATAACAGGTACAGAGATGAAACATTGATATTGTTAATAAAATTCTCATACTACATCCATATTTCTCACCCTCCCAAGTGATGCAATAGCTAAAGGATAGATTTTTTGGTCCAGATTGGTAGTATGGAAATAGCTCCCCAAGGAACTACTGTTTTCTGAAGGTAGTTAATGTCTATGGATATAATTTTTTTAATCTTCTTTTAAAAATTTTTAAAAATTGATTTCAGAGAAGGGAGAGGGAGAGAGAGACAGAAACATCAATGGCGAGAGAGAATCATCAATTGGCTGCCTCCTGCAAACCCCCTACTGGGGGTTGAGCCCCCAACTGGGGCATGTGCTCTGACTGGGAATGGAACCCTGATCTCCTGGCTCATGGGTTGATGCTCAACCACTAAACCACACTGGCCAGGTGCCTATGGATATAATTTTTAGACAAGCCTCAGAAACCATAATTAGCTACCCACAAAAAAACAATTACACCATTACTAATTACCTGCCCACAACTTCCTTGTACACAAAGCAAGTTACCTTGTACAGGATATAAGGAAGCTGTAGCAGTCACTCGGAGTTTATAACCCAGCTATGTACTTACAAGCAGGAGACATTTGTAAGAAGCCAGCTGGTCTTAGACCAAAAAAAAGGGGCATGACTTCCTTCTTGCTTGGCAGACTGCCCTGTTAAATCAGTGTCAATTGAAAACATAACTTATATTCCACCTAACAGGAGTCTTACTAGAAAAAGTAATAAAATCTGGCTGGGGGAACTGGAGAAAAAAATAGTATCGCAAACTAAGTCTAGACATGCAGAAAGTCAGTTCTAGATCCACATTGCACAAGAAGGTCTGGTCTGAAGTAACTGTTTTCCCATAAAAATAAGTAAGACAGGTCTGGTCTCAATAAGTCACGCTCTTCATTATACTTTCGGCAGAAATTCTTAAGTGGTTAAGTGGAGTCCAAGAATTCCCATCGCTTCCTAAAGAAATCTTCCCTCTCAGGAGGGCTGG
>NW_005359478.1:5350422-5360178 GCF_000412655.1 Myotis brandtii | reverse complement strand
GGGGGTGGGGTGGGGGCGGGGCTGAGATGGCCCTCGGCCAGCCATCACAGGAAAAGGAATGGGGGACTGCAAGACATGAAAGAGTCAAAAAGAAGTAACCTCAGAGACAAGAAACACGAAACCAAGAAAGGAACAATTTAAATGTCCTTCAAGAATGTAGATTTACACTACATTATTAAATTAGGTGGGGTGGGGGCGGGGCTGAGATGGCCCTCGGCCAGCCATCACAGGAAAAGGAATGGGGGACTGCAAGACATGAAAGAGTCAAAATAAAGTAACCTCAGAGACAAGAAACACGAAACCAAGAAAGGAACAATTTAAATGTCCTTCAAGAATGTAGATTTACACTACAGTTTTATTAAATTTGAGAGTTTATTCACCATGACCTCAAATGGATCAGGCACTCCACATCTCTAAAGTAATTTTTCAAATGACTTATTGGAGTTTTCACAAACACAAGGCTCTCTAGTAACCATGTGGCAGTGATCAAAGAAAGAAATGAAAACTTTGCCACCGACTTGCATGCTATAATTCATTGCATATGCTTTAGCTGTAAGTCAACAATTAGGGTGTCCTTTAAAACCTAGCCAGTCTGGTATGCTAGAATGGGTTCCAGTATCAAGTCTGCCACATCTCTCACAACCGCGGGGTTTTAGATCTGTAATTTTTCATCCTAATTCTTAGTGTCAAGAAGTTCTAAATGTATGGAATGGGTAGATCTGTCAGTATAATATCTAAAACTTCTCTTGAATCTAACACTCTACTAAAGCAGCAGCTGTATTTAAGGGAAAAGGGTACCACTAGCACCACCACTACCACCACCACCATCTTGATTCTATAGGCAATGGTCTAGTGTAGTGGCTAGGAACAGACTCTGCAGCCAGATGACCTGTTGGAATACGGTTTGACCATTCATGAGCTGTGTGACCTTGGGCAAGATACTCATCCACTCCATGCCTCAGTTTATTCATCTGTAAAATAAGGAGGAGGATAATACTGACTTTCCAGAAACATGGAGAGGATTAAGTTACTTCATGTTTATAAAACATTTAGAGGAATGCCTGACATATAATAAGTAATAGTACTGTATTAGTTATTATTTTTATGGATAAGTCATAGCCTTGGGGAAAATATGAGGCTATTGAGGTCTCATATTGAGGCTCATTGAGGCTTCAATGGCCGCATATTGCTGTCATCTTTCCTTATTTATGAGCACACAAAGAGCATGTCATAGGTACCTGAAAAGCATGGGTATTTTGACTCTATGTGGGTGATGGCTTTTAAATATGAGGAAGTATTACTGATATTCTGATTATTAAGTTGAACAGTGAGTAATGAATGTTAGTTTCCTTAATATGTTCTACAACATACATATACATATATATTATTTTGCATGCACTGAATATTTTATCAAAACAATAGGATTTGTGAAGTAATATTTATGAATATAAAATTATATTAACACATAATAGATTGAATTTTTAACATTTATTTATTTATTTATTTTCACGCACAATTGCTCCCAGCCCAGGGCTCCGAAGCCGGCCGGTGCTCGCATTTGCTCCCAGCCCAGGGCTCCTGGAGCAGGCAGTGTGAGCAAGACCAGTTCCCAGGGTGCGCGCGCTTGCTCCCAGCCCAGAGCTCCCCAGTGTTCGCGCGATCGCTCCCAGCCCAGGACTCCTGAACCAGGCCCTACGCGGGATCAGTTCCAAGGTGCTCGCTCACTTCCAGGCTAAAGTTCCTGTGGCAGTGCTGAGGCCCAGGCAAGGGGTGGGTCTATCAGTTACTATGGGGCTGCCCAAGAGCCTGCGGAAAGGGGGGATGGGCTCTGTTACTCATGGATCTGCCGCGGGGAATTCTGAACTTTTGGTGTCCGAAGGTCTGATGCTGTGGTCACAGGTCTCTGTCCCCAGTGGCTGCAGGGTCCTGGTATGCGTCTGAGATCAGACTGGGTGGTGCTGAGGCCAGGATCCTAGTCTCAAGCAGCTCTGTTTCCCAAGAAGGCGTGGTCGCTGTGCCCGTGCCGGCTGCCCAGGAGTGTCCACGCAGGGAGCAGGGCTCCGCCGCCTAAGACTGCCCGGTTTAGCAGCCCCTTTGAAGACCTGCAGAATCTAACTGTCCCTAGCTCATACACAGACACACCACACACGTCCACACACTCCTCTATCACTTCCTTGCGCTCTCACACTCTCTCCCTCCCTACCTTCCTGCTGGTCGCCATTTTCCTTCCCGAATTTTTAACATTTAAAAATATCATAGGACAAGCACTCTGATAACCCCATAGAGTGGTATCCACAGAGCTGAGTTAAAGGCAATGTTGGCTTGCTTTGCCCAGAAGAATGGTACTACATGGGGTTGAGCCATATCAGATACAATGTAAGTGGGTAAGACCTGTTTTTGATGCCAACAGGATCCTTGTCTTTATTCCTTTACATTCCTGGTCTCACCTTTTATTTTTATCAAATCACACTTTTTTTGGCCACCATCATCTATTGCCTGGTTGTATTCAACATCTAACAGATCCCCTTGCCACCAACCACGTCTCCTCCAATCCTGTCTCTTCACTGCATCCAAGAGGTCCTTTTGAAAGTAAAAATTTGACCGTCACTTCTTGACTTGAAACTCTTGGATGAGTCTCCATTGCCTGAGGATAGAGTTAACATGGTGTGGCATAGCAAAAACTACCAGTTGTCTTTAACATCTTTTTTTCCTTCTTTCTTAATAACAGAAACCTGATTTTGTGAGGGAGAGCAATTGCACTCAGCTAAGAGACTATATTTTCCAGTACTCCTTGTAGCTAGGAATAGTTGTATGTTTAAGTTTGGGCCAATGAAATACAAGCCAAAGTTTCAAGGGTGGCATCCAGAAAAGTTCCATCAAAAAAGGAACTGACTCAGGGGGATTATAACCTGTTGGCTCTTTTTTCTCCTTCCATCTCCTTCACTGGAAGACAGAGTAGCTGATGCTGAAGTGGCCACCTTGAGATCTTAAAAATGGTATTATGGAGAAAGGTTCTGCATTGAAGATGGCAGAACTGAAAGCAAGAATGGGCTGAGATCTTTGATGGTTCCTCTATCATGGAGATAGTTCAGATTGGCCTACTCCTAGGCTTGTTTTACATGAGAGAAAAATAATCCCTCTATCTTATTTAAACCCTTGTTTGGATGACTTCCATTCCTCATAGCTGTATACAAGTTCTAAATAATGCCTGCAGCTTTGAGGCCTGGTGTCTCACTATCTCTTCAGCCTCATCTTCTACCATGTCTACCCACTTTGGTCCTCAATCCTCAAAAACTGACATCTCAAGCAGAATGGGTTACTTTTAGTTCCCTACACTTGTTTCTCTGTTATCTCAGCTTTAACTATATTTTCGTCCCTTCCTTTGACTAGTTTAATGTCTGTTCTTCTTTCTAGTCTTAATTGTCACTTCTTCCAGGAAGGCTTCCCTTTTACTCTAAGTCTGGATAATTATCCTTCCTGTGTACTCTCATTAAATCTCTACTTTTTATCTTGTCTGGTATCAATTGTAATTGAGAGGTTGCTTATCTGCTTCCTTCACTAGGCCTTAGGTTCAGTGAGAGCATGAGCTTGGTCATGTCTACAATTTTATCTCTAACATCTCAAAACAATCCTGGCGCCTTAGAGCCAGGGTTAGAGTCAGTGCATGTGTGGTGACAAATGAATGAATGAATGGGTGAATAAATACATACCACGGTGAAAATTATGAATTTATCTGAATGAGCTGCTTCTGACAGGGCTATTTTCCCTGTAAAAAGAGGCCAGAGTGTGGCTCCTGTGGAAAAGATAAGAGGTCCTTTGGTTCTCTTGATATCACACCTCCTGTTTGCAGGAAGCAAGAAAAGATGGAACATTTCCACTTTTGTCTACAATCTGTCTTTATCCATAGCAATCCTTACTCTTTCTCCTCCTCTCCCTTCCCACAAACCATGGCTTAGCAGAAAAATCAAGTGAGGATGACCATTTCTTTTTTTTTAAAATATATATTTTTTATTGATTTTTTACAGAGAGGAAGGGCAAGGGATAGAGAGTTAGAAACATCAATGAGAGAGCAACATCGATCAGCTGCCTCTTGCACACCCGCCGCTGGGGATGTGCCCGCAACCAAGGTACATGCCCTTGACCGGAATAGAACCCAGGACCCTTTAGTCCGCAGGCCGACGCTCTATCCACTGAGTCAAACCAGCCAGGGCAAGGATGACCATTTCTTCAGAGAAAACATTGTCTCTAATTTAAACCACACACAAGCCAAAGGGTCAGGTTGAGTAATGAGTCACTGGCTCTTAGTATGAATGCACAGGGAATCAGGATCTCAGGCGCAGGTGATAAGAAACACAGTCAAGCCACTGGTGCTTGGAGCCGCCTCTTGCCCAGAGAATCGGAGTCCCTGGGCCTGTGCTCTGTGGGCCAAATTCCCGGGTGACGCTCTATCCACTGAGTCAAACCAGCCAGGGCAAGGATGACCATTTCTTCAGAGAAAACATTGTCTCTAATTTAAACCACACACAAGCCAAAGGGTCAGGTTGAGTAATGAGTTTGGAGAGGTCTCCATGTGCCAGATGCTGCACTGATACCATCAACTCTTTACGCAAGTTTGACTTTGTTTTCCCAGTTTTTATTGTTACTCACACTTTCATGTCCTTTGTTCCCATTCTGGTAAAATGATAATTTTCTGAAAGTTAGCTCATCTTGGGGTCTGTGTCTATGGAGAACTAAAATCTAGCTGGGTATATTTGTTGGCCAGGAGTAAATTCTACTGCATATGGTTTACTTTGTGAGTCTAAGATACCTAACATAAAATTGTCACTTTAAAATAGAGGACTTGCTTGGGATGGCCAATAATTCTTGCAATGTGGCCAAGGGATGAAATGTCCACCCTCAAAAACTGAACAAATAAAGTAGCTACATTTCAATAGTTTGAAAAACCAGTTCTTTTAATCCCTGCCATTATGTTCTGTCATGGAAACAAGGAGTCCTTTCTAAACTTTCTCCTTAGAAGGTATGCAGATGGAATTCTGAAATTATACAAGGTGGTTTATAAAAGGAGGTCCAAGAAGCTGCATTTCTGAGACTTTATATATATATATATATTGAAAAATTTTTATCACCTGTCACCTCCTCCTGCCTCCCTGGTCAATCCAATGTTAGAATAGACTGAAATACAAATAAAATCCACAGTGTATCTGAGTTATTTTTGGAACTGGAACAAATTTGGTCATAGTCAGCCAAATCTTTTAAAAGTTGTTGTGAACTAGATACTCTTGAAATGCCATGATTTAAAAAAAAAAGGCTTTAAAAAATCAGAAATAACTAATACACTTGAGTGTCACACCCACTAGTGGAAAGTTGGCTGGCAGAAGAGAGGTAATGGAGAGGAAAGATGGAGGCAGAATGAGAGGAGAAATGATCAGTTTCAGTGTCTGAGGCTGCCACCATCCCCTTTCCTGCACGGCAGACATCACTAATCGATTTAGACATTCTCTTCTGCTATGCTCAGTTTAGCTTTACGATGCTGGTTTAACCAGTGTCCAGGTAGATGCTAAGATTTATTGCATTAGTAAGATAAAAAAAGAGCTCTTTGTAACTAAAGTATTAAGGAGGTATGCATTGGAGGTACTTAAAACTTAGTGAAAATCAACATACTTGATTTGAGATGTAGGTCTTTTAGGTGAGATAGTTGTTCCAATGGGGAGAGAGGGTATGGAGGGGGATTTTGAGCCTGTGCAGAAAGGCTGAGCATCCTGCCTACTTGAACGGCATGAAGTGCAGAGATTCCATCTCCTTCACTTATGGCCGTGCAACTTTGCACAGGCCACCAAACTTCTCTGAATTGCTCTGTCTTCATTTGTGCATTTTCAGGACAAAGTTATTGTGAGAACTAAATGAGGTAATCCAAAAAGTTTGCAAATTATAAAGTGTTATGAGAACCTAGGATCAAGGGACTACTGGTTTGTAATAAATGCTAGGCCAGACAGACCTAGATAGTTATTACGACAGTGGTGGTAAAATTTTGAGACTATGGGAAGGGTAAAAATCATACTAGAGCTAATCCACAGAGTAATTAATCCTGCAAAATTACAAACCAACTCACAAACAAGAGAAAATAATGGTGGAGGTAGGAGAGGTCAAGGGAGAGGGCTCCAAGGAGTGGGGACTCTAAGCCTAGATTCTAGAGACAAGTAGTAGGAAAGGACCCTGGAGCTTTCATCAGGTAGATAAAATGAGTCATTATTTTGGGGTAATTAGGCTGTTGTGCTAAGCAGTGAGCAGTGGTGGCAATGTGTGTGCCTGCTGGGACAGAGAGGCCAGGCTAATGTCCAGCCTCCTGCCCTGCTCCCCTCCCACAATGACCAGAAGCAGATGAGGGTAACCATAACAGACAGATCCAAAGCCAGGTTCCCCAAGCAAAGATAAGCAAACATTGAAGGGAAATTCACACCATGGAAAAGAAGCAACAAAGCCAACAAACAACACTATTGTGAAAAAGAGCTTGGGAGCCAGCAGCACATCTGGGATGGACACTGGGATACAGAGACACTGAGACGGGGTGTTGAGCAAGCTCTGAGCTGATATATTCTGTGGGCAGGCTCCCAGTAGCCACTAGGGACAGGTAGGTACAGGCTGAGAACAAGGCAAAACTGAACAGATGACTTTGGAGTTTTTTCAGAAGTTTACTACCCAGGATGTCCTGGCTTCTAAATGTGATGATCATACAAATATTTGCTGGATACTTATCATGTATCAGGCATGGTTGGTGTATGTATGGAGGTCTCTGAGAAATAACCCGTAATGGGGTTTGCCTCACTCCCCTCCAGCTGCCTTTGACAATGACATTACAGTGATGGATGTTACTTGATGAATGGGACAGACACAAACTGCTACTGTATTGGAAAGAGAAGTCACTGTAGGTTGGAGTTCCCTGAATTTTCATGGATGTGGTGATCCATAGCTAAATGTTCAGATTTCTGATTAAAAAGCAGAAAAAAAAAGTTAGGCAACTGGCCCTATAACTTGTAATCTTAATGGATCCTAACAAGCATGAAGCTTCTATTGCCAAGAGGAGCTACAAAACCTAACATTCTTCCAGGCTTTGGGAAAAAAAAAAAAAGGCAAGAAACACTCCATGGTGCAATGAACAGGACAAGGAACTAGAATAAAGGGCATACTAAGTACTCATGGGCCATGAGTCACGGTCATCTGTCCTTTGTGGTTGCCCAACATCTTTGAATAGACTCCATATTTTTATTGTTCTCCTATCAAGTCCCACCTTTTTGGGTAAAATGGTGCTGGCATGTAACTAGATTCTACCAATCAGACATACAACCTCGCAGTGAGCTATGCGAGGGAAAAGACTGTGTAGGTGGCAGTGGCTTGGTTCTGGAGTCAATGGTGGTAGCATTTTTCTGTGGTGAGGTTCTGGGAGGAGCTTTTAGAAACTCAGCCATAAGTTTATGTCTCCAACCCCTTGAGCTACCTAACATCCCATTATACATTCCCTTTCTGCTTAAACTAGCCAGAATAGGTTCTCTTTTTGCAACCAAGAGGCTTAGCTGACCTTCTGTTGGCTCTGATAACCTCTGTAGGTCTTGGCTTCAGAAATGCCCTTCATCCCTCACTGCATGAAGTCTAAGCAGTAGAGTGACCACATATAACTCATGATATAAACAGAGGGCAGTTTCATTGTCTTTCCCCTACCCCTTTAATGTTTATTCAGAGGACATAAGCTCTTACTCCTGGAGGAAAACTTTGGTGGATCCCAAGGATTTTCTATCCAGGAGGTATGGTCACTTTAAGTAATGAACATGGCCTAAAGTCAGTAATTAGAATATCCAGGAGAAGATATTAAACAGATCCCAAATCCTTATCTAATTGCTCATCTCCCCCTTCCCTAGATCAGCCAGTTTCAGCCTGGAAGCTTTTAGTGGGAAAGGGAACATAGCTGGTTTCTTCTTTATCTCTCCATCTTCTCATCCTTTCCCAAGAACTTGCTGATCAGGAAGTGTAAAAGGGATTGAAAAAGCATCCATTGAACTGAGCAAATAAACATGGTCAGTTTAAACATGGCAGATGTTTAGAGCAGAGTCTTTCATGAAGCACTTGGTGGCTAGGATCAAGTCTCTCAGGCTTCAGTTCTCTTGTGCTGAGCAGATACTTCTCTAATCTAGATGGTTACTTGTGCTTCCGTAGTTTCTGATAATCTGGCGTTCATCTCCAGCTTTTTGGTACTGGGGTTCTGCTGCCTCTTTAGGTGGCTGCATACGATAAGCCCCAAGGTGACTTCTCACACCTGGTTCCCATCAACATCCCTTGCCCTGACCAATTCTGGGAGTGTTGGCCAATCTCAATATAACAGCATTTTCCCTGTCTTTGCCACCAGAGCACTTAGTTCATATTCTGAGTTGAGATTCTCTGAGTGGACATCAGACCTCAGCCCCTTTGGCCTATAGTGGTCACATATTAAACTTTCTCAGTAGCCCCCATGAAGGCCCATACCTCCCCCATGAGTGAGATGAGGGAGCAGGCATCTCTTTCTAAAATCTGGTTAAAGAAATGGAGAGTAGATATGAGTTTTGTTGGAGAAAAAATGCTTTCAAAATTTAATAAGTGGAATTCAACAAACATCTCTGCAGTGAGTAGTGAGGCCCTGGGGTTGTAGAAATGAATAAAACATACTTGTCTTCTATGCAGCAGATGAGTAAGTGTAAACAAGTAATTGCAGAATAGGATGTCAAAGAGAAATGGTGGCATCAATCATTCTGGAAGGATTTGGCCAAAGGAATAGATAATTAAACAATGAGTAATGATAATTTTATGAGAGAGCAATCCTCATAAACTCAGTGAAAAATGTCTGAATGTATGAGATGGACATAAAAATATGGGAAATTTTTATACTGCAACAGAAGATGATGCGAAAAATTTGGCTCACTGAGAGGGGAGTTTCCCTTCAATTTACTATAGAACTCTTTAGACTGTAATGTCTTGTCTTCAGGATACACGTCAAGTGACATTTGGGAGACTCATGGCATCAAATATTTGTGCACTTGGTTTGGTTTTAGGAACCTATATAAGTTGTTTGTGAACATCAGTGAGTATCATCAAGACTTTTGCTTCTTTAAAATTTTCTCAGGGAAAATAAAAGACAAGCACCAGGAATTACTTAATGAGTAGAATTATTTTCCTTGGATCTAAAAAAATAATAAGAGAAGGAATTCTCCATGTTATATCCTCTGGTTACAGTGTAATAAAATGAGAAATGTAATACTTCATGTTATTACTATTATTGATGCAGGAATTCAGATACATTACAATAAAAATCATATAAAAAGTGTTTTAAACATTTAAGACATAAGCCAATTGGTTAATAACAGACTTTGGAAAAAATAACAAAAATTAGAACTCTTCATAATACAGAAACCTCTGGGGTGAAATCACAGAAATACTCAGAGGTCAATTCATAGTCTTCAATGCTTTTACTGTTAAA
Organism: Myotis brandtii; assembly: GCF_000412655.1. Taxonomy (NCBI): domain Eukaryota; kingdom Metazoa; phylum Chordata; class Mammalia; order Chiroptera; family Vespertilionidae; genus Myotis; species Myotis brandtii. The sequence continues at coordinate 5,350,679 of NW_005359478.1, read as the reverse complement.
AATAACAATGAAGAAATAAACAAATAAAGCATTGAACTTAATTATGTAGAAGGGAAAACAACAAATTAAAAGTCCTAAGGAAATTGGCAGAAATGAAATAAAACAAAAAAAATTTTGTAAGCAAAAATGTTAAAGCAGGACTAAAACCCATCTACACTAATAAAAGAGAAACATGGTAATTAGCGTATGACCGCTACCCTTCCCATTGGCTAATCAGCATATCCTTATGCAAATTAACTGTCAGCCAAGATGGCGGC
>NW_005359478.1:5323459-5349056 GCF_000412655.1 Myotis brandtii | reverse complement strand
GGCCCTGCTCTGAGCCTGACCAGGGGCTGCACCTAGGGATTGGGCGTGCCCTCTGCCACCCGGGAGCAGGCCTAAGCCAGCAGGTCGTTATCTCCCGAGGGGTCCCAGACTGCGAGAGGGCACAGGCCGGGCTGGGGGACCCTCCTCCCCTCCCGAGTGCACAAATTTTTGTGCACCGGGCCTCTAGTCTATATATATAAAAACCTAAGCGACCATCCAACCTTCCGACTGGTAGTTATGATGTGCAATGATCACTAGGGGGAAGATGCTTAACTCAGGAACTAATGAGCTGTGGTGACTTGGCAGCTGGTTCTTGTATGGCGCACCTGAGGAGGGAGCGTGATTCTAGGGTGCATCACCCGAGAATTGCCCTCTCATAATCTGGGATCCCTCGGGGGATGTCGGAGAGCCGGTTTCGGCCTGATCCCCACAGGCCAGGCTGAGGGACCCCACCTGCTGGAGACACCTCGCTCACTCTGAAGACGCCTTTCAAGCCCTGGCACCGCCCCACGTGCAGCTGCCCAGGGAGGGACTATGGGAGGTTGGCTCCAGGTCATGTCCAGCCTGTCTCTCCCAGTCCCACCCCACCGGCCACCTTCTAATTAATTTCCTTTCAATGTGCAGGAATCAGTGCACTGAGCCTCTAGTGTATTATAATTGCACTTAAAAGACCGCAGATTTTTATCAAGAAAGAAAAAAATGGAAAGGAGAAAACACTGTAAAAGAGACTATCCTGAGGAAAAGTCGAAGCTGGGTTTTATTGCATGCTTAATTTTCTCCCCCTTAAGCAATGGGATTTACTAAAGAACAAAACTCAGCAGCCTGGGGACTATGGGGTTTATGTGACTGAATTTATGATTTTGGTACAGGCCTAATGTGGACCCACACACACTTGCTGTCAATGTGGTTAACTATCGGGGCCAGCAAGGATGCCTTTGGACAGTCTTCTGTTTAAGCAAAAATTCTTAGACAAATTAATCTATGACACATGTCAAAGTTTATTGCTAATTAAGGAGGAAAGTAGGAAGCGGATATGGAATGTCAGTTCTCAGTGATAGGAGAGAAAAGAATGTGCACATTCACCAGCTTCTACCATATCAGTGTGGTTCAACAGTGGCAGGGACCATTCAGTCCTCTTTCTAAAGCTGGTAGGCATGAACCATTAATCATAAATAACAAGTAACACGTGGGAGAAGAGCAGTAAGCAAACTGCTCTGCAGCAATGAAACAATACCAAACAACAAGACTTTATTCTTCCCGAGGCCAAATTAGGCAAGACTAATTCTGATAGAGGTCATTTGCTAGAGTTCAGAACAGGTTAACTCCAAAATGGCGCCTTCGAATATTGAGTATTGGCAGGTAACCTTGCCTTCTCATCTGAAGCAGCCCTCCCTATACCTGGAGGAAAGGAGCATTTTTATCTCTGAAGAGGGAGGGATTCTAAGAGGAATCTGAATAAACAGGTCTTGCTGAGTTTCCCAGTTCACTACCTTGAGCTCACACCCTTTGTCCCATCACGTTTTGCCCTAACTTTCCACTCTTCATCAAACCTAGTACAGTACAGAAACGCTCAGGCTTAACCATTTCTACGGGCTCCACTGTCTCCACTAAATTTTATGCTTTTCTCCAACCCTTTGCGGTCCAATGTTATTTTTGGAATTCAAACAGTCTGGTCCAAATTAATTGATGGGATTGAATGTTGAACTTTTTAATGTTCTTATTGCTCGACGTTGGACCTGCTCCTAGCGCCTGGTCTGTCGAGTCAGCCTCAAGGTTGGACCGAAAAGGGTTAATCTATCTTTTTCAGTTTAATTTTCAGGCCCAGCCATGGACCCTAAGACAGTTAAGGAAAACTTTTTCCTTCTCAAACACTTAAGTAGAGACACTCCTGCAGCTGTTCCCAAACATGCAATTAAAGGTAATTTTTTTTCCCCTCACTCCAAGGCCATAATGATTCTGGGGCAAGAAATGAAAGCTGCCCCCTATTACTGAATCCCTCACATGCATTCTCTCACAGTTGGCAGGGCAGAGAGTTTGGTAAAAAAGCCTCAATGGGAGTAGAACCTAGGAATATTCTTTCCTTTACCCTGGGTCAGGAGTAAGTGTGTTCCAAGGATTCTGCCCTTCCAATGAAAAGGGCAAGGTACCCTGGCGAATCTGGCTAAGGCCAGGTCATTGCCGCTCTGGGCCTGAATCCTGCATGGGGCACAGATGTGCAGGAGGAACACACTGTGGTCCATGGGCACAGATGCGAGGCTACACAGACTCAATCCCGCCTCCCCTCCCCTCTACCCTTACGGATTGAAGCCTCTCTTCTCCATCGCAGTGTGCTTATGACTCCTTCACTATTTAAAATAAAACCCAACACTGTTATAGAAGATCATTCATGATCTTAGCCACTAGCTACTTCCCCACTCCAGCTACTCAAAACTTTTGTTTTTCTATGAACAAAACTCATTGTTCCCAATCTCTGGGCAGAGCAGACCATTCACTGGGTCTCCTAAGCCAAATTAATAAATTCTCGGCCCAAACACTTTTGAGTTTTTGGGGGGGGGGGAGAGAGAGAGAGAGAGAGAGAGAGATCGATCCAACTCAAGAGCTGTCCGTGACCATGTTTTTATCCAAATGTGGAGAAAACCACTGAGCTCCAAGAGAGGCTGAGGCTCATATGTGGAGAAATGAGAAAGAGGCTGAGAGTCTTGCAGCATTGAGTGTGCAGTTCCAATTGGGTTTTATGACATTGTTGACCTGGTTAACACCTCCTTTTCCTCAGAGTTGTGTGAGAGACACTGCACAGAAATAAGAAAAAGAGTTTCCGATCTCCAGTGAGCCCTCCTTGGACTAGCACACAGTGGTGGACAAAAGACATCCTGTTGATTTTTAGCTTTGACCTTGACTCAAAAAGTGTTCAAAGATTTTTTTCCCTCCTCGAGGCTTTTATTTCCTTTTTAATTAAAGAATTTTTTTTGAAGCAGTTAAGACAGGATCTGAGCTTTATGAAATGATCTGATAACTTTAATTTGAAAAAGGTACTATGTTTGGAGCATTCAGTCAAAAAGTACCAGTTGTTAAATATTTATTTTCCTTCTACCTACAACATGCCCAAGGCACAAATCCTGATTAACAATGTTTGGAATGCAAGAAAGAATGTAAGGAATTAAGTTAGAACAAACTAATTACCTGCAAAGCACCTTTTTGGTTTCAGGATTGAGCAAGCTTGTGTTGTTTGAAGTTGAGGTGTGGAAACCTACACCTACGAAATTTCCCTTTCACTGTTAGCGCAAGTCAATACCTGGGAAGCCTCTTGGGAATAGGTGCCATGGGGTGTGTCCTGTGATGAGTCTTACCTTTTCATTCATTAGAACCTGGCTCAGCTTTTTCCACCTCTGGCAGGTGTCCATGAGGAGTCTGTACAGTCAGCGAAGGGAGGCAGAAAGCCCATGACGTCAGTGCAGGCTGCAGCTGAGCAGGAAACCAAAGTGGATGGGAGCTGTGGGTGGAGGTAAGGGAGAGGTGCTGGGGAGTTGGATCAGTGTAATAGGATGTTTATATCCAAGTCTTTATGTAACCGGACAATCAATGGGTTCGTGCTGCCTGTCACTACTTGAGCCAATTAAGCAGAGACAGGGTTGAATCATATATGAACATTTATTCCAATACTGCCAGCAGTATGGGAGAGCAGCAGGTCATCCACAAAAATCTGCTCTGCAGCCCCCCATAAGCCAGCTGCTTATATAGGGTAGAAAATGATTACATGGGGAAGTAGGGATTACAGGCATGGGGAAGTAGGAGGCTAGGGTGGGACTCCATAGTTTGGGGAACAAGGTTGTTAATCTTTCCATGATAATAGGCACTTCTTAAATGAGAATGAACCGCATTCAAAGGTTGACTCCCAAGTCCTGGGGGCACACAACTCCCAGCCAGGTCAGAATGTCCTTTCTTTAACCAACACAAGGCAATCATGGTTAACAGAGCATGATTAATATTTCCTATACCATAGCTCAGTGGTTCTCAACCTTCTTAATGCCGTGACCCTTTAATACAGTTCCTCATGTTGTGGTGACTCCCAACCATAAAATTATTTTCATTGCTACTTCATAACTGTAATTTTGCTACTGTTATGAATCGTAATCTAAATATCTGATATGCAGGATGTATTTTCATTGTTACAAATTGAACATAATTAAAGCATAGTGATTAATCACAAAAACAATATGTAATTATATATGTGTTTTCCGATGGTCTTAGGCCACCCCTGTGAAAGGGTTGTTCAACCCCCAAAGGGGTCGCGACCCACAGGTTGAGAACCGCTGCCATAGCTAGTCCCCAATATTCTATTTTTGCTCCTAACATTTACTCTGGAATCCCCCTCAACCTACAGGTACACCAAGGATTAAGGAGAACATGTTGGGTTGTCCTTTCCAGCCTTTATTGAAAAAACAAAACAAAACAACACACAACATTCTCAGGTTGTACATTAACAAGGAGCTCAAAGAAAAGGGAAGAGGGTAAAATATTAGCACCTGCAAAGCCTCCTTGGATTAGGCACTAGTCAGTGTTCCACTTGCTATTTGCACAATTTCAAGGAGAATCTAAGGACCTTGTGTTGTAGGAACAGCACCAGGTGTTAGACCCATGGGGTCAGACTGGACCTGGGTTCAGCAACCTCGGTACCTGAGTTCTGGCCAGGAAAGAATTCAGAGCCAAGACTCAAACTATAAGAGAACATTTATTTGGAAAATTGCAGAGGTAGAATGAGTAATTTTAGAAGAAACGGGCTTACGAAACAAGTTATAGAGGTAGAGGAAGGGCCCTTGGAGCTTGGGAGTGAGGAACCTAATGGTAATGTACCTGGGGGGAGGGGAAGAGAGGACGGGAAAGAGAAAGGTGCAGTGCTCCTGGAGGGAGAGTGCACTGGGTCCTCTGTCCTAAGGGTTTTAAGGGTGGAGATTTTAGGGGAGGTCCCAGGGGAATATCTCAATAGAATATGCATCAGCTTTCCAGGTGTCTCTTTTCAGGGTCTAGGTCTCCATTGATTGATTGATTGGTGTCAGGGCAGGGGGTCATTATCCAATGCAGCTGGTCCTGAGGGCAGCCATGGGGTAGCCCCTGGCTGAGTGGTCTTGGGTACATGAATGTCCTGGCCACCGGGCTCACTCTTCCTGAATGGCCGGTGGGAGCACTAACGTGAGTGCCACTCCTCCCAGGAGGCGAGGCCAAGTGGGAGAGGCCCCTCAGCTCCAAAGACCCTGGAGACCCAGGCCTCTGTGGGGGGCCACGCTGATAAAGGTGGAGAGGGAGATGGACAGGCGGAGTGTTCAGCTCTGGCGTCCCCACCGCTCAGAGATCCAGGTCTTTGGCCAAAGCAGAAGTCTGCCCTGTGCTGAGTGGGTCTGCCCTCCCACAACTCAGTGGGCATTCAGACACACGGTCAGACCCGGGGCACTGAGCAGAGGCTATGGCCCCAGGCCTCTCTGCTACTCTGAGACACTGCCCCCCGAAGGTTCCTCCTCTCTGGCCCCACTTCCTGGGCACTTTCTGTGGCTCACTTTACTTCTCATGCTCACTCTCTAAGACTACAATTATCTCCATTTCACAGATGAGGACCTGCCAAGTCCCCACGGCGACTAGGTGTTTGGACTGGGCCCATATGCCTGTCCGCTTCCATGCCTGGGCTCTGGCCCCAGCGTGAGCGCCAGCCCGGGGACCAAGGTTGCTCCTCCTCCAAGGAGCTCTGCTACGCACTCCACGCTGCTCAGTCTGTGCTTGACAAGACAACTTATCTGCCTGGGTCATGACTGAGAAAGTCCACAAGGGGATCCGGTGAAGTGCTGGCCATTCCCCAGGCCCGGCGCCCTTCCTGGGAGGACCAGTCACCAGTCTCCTGGCGGCGGGGGGTGGGGGGGGCGCTCATCTTGGAGAAGCAAATATCTACGTGTCTTCTCCCTGCCACCCCTTAAAAACCAGAAAACGAAAGCACTGTACACACACTAGCTGAACCTTGATTTTTCCCCCCCTCTTAATGATATATCAGAGTTTATTCCACTCAAGACATAAAGAGCCGTTCCATTTTTAATGGCCACACAGAATTCCAAGGTACGGACGAATCGCCTGCCCCCACCAGGTGCTGTTCTAAGGTGTGAGGCCCTAGTCCAGGCCTCCCTCCTGCTCGGAGTGATAAAGTCGAAGCCGCCTCCACATGTCATTACTGCACACAGTGGTGCAGGTCACCTGTGTCCTGGCCACACCATCCCCGTGTGGGTTAGCCTGGAGAACACACTCGTAAAGGCAGAGCTGCTGCCTCACGTGGGCCTTGGCCTGCTGATACGTGCTTTCTGGGTTCACTCCATCTTGAAGCCCTCCAGCAGACAGATCACAATGAGGGCGTGTCCCGTATTTATTTCTTCTACCCTCACCCCACCCACCCACCATCCCTCCACTCCCCCCACTTAGCACACATTTATACACCCAGATGTCCGACTTCTCCATCCATCATTGATCCAGCTACATGCCTGTCCATCCACCCACCCGTGCACACATCTTTGTGCCCACTTGCCCATCCATGGCTGCTTCCAACTCTCCCAGCAAGTGCTCTCCCGCACCAGTCCTGTGCCGGTCCTGTGCTAGGGTCACGGGGCATGCAGAGATTAAAATGAATTAAGTTTACAATGTTCAAGAAAATCTTGGTCTAAGTCTGTATTCACTCCAGGTCACCTTCCAGGTGACTATTTGTTGAGCTCCTCCTATCAGTCAGGTGTTTCAGGCACTGGGCACAGATAGACACTGTTACTCTACCCCCTCCCACTTTACAGACGAAGAAACTGAGGCTCAGAGGTTATAGTGCAGTGGTTCTCAACCTTCTTAATGCTGCGACCCTTTAATACAGTTCCTCATGTTGTGGTGACCCCCAACCATAAAATTATTTTTGTTGCTACTTCATAACTGTAATTTTGCTACTGTTATGAATCGTAATGTAAATATCTGATATGCAGGATGTATTTTCATTGTTACAAATTGAACATAATTAAAGCATAGTGATTAATCACAAAAACAATATGTAATTATATATGTGTTTTCCGATGGTCTTAGGCCACCCCTGTGAAAGGGTTGTTCAACCCCCAAAGGGGTCGCGACCCACAGGTTGAGAACCGCTGCCATAGCTAGTCCCCAATATTCTATTTTTGCTCCTAACATTTACTCTGGAATCCCCCTCAACCTACAGGTACACCAAGGATTAAGGAGAACATGTTGGGTTGTCCTTTCCAGCCTTTATTGAAAAAACAAAACAAAACAACACACAACATTCTCAGGTTGTACATTAACAAGGAGCTCAAAGAAAAGGGAAGAGGGTAAAATATTAGCACCTGCAAAGCCTCCTTGGATTAGGCACTAGTCAGTGTTCCACTTGCTATTTGCACAATTTCAAGGAGAATCTAAGGACCTTGTGTTGTAGGAACAGCACCAGGTGTTAGACCCATGGGGTCAGACTGGACCTGGGTTCAGCAACCTCGGTACCTGAGTTCTGGCCAGGAAAGAATTCAGAGCCAAGACTCAAACTATAAGAGAACATTTATTTGGAAAATTGCAGAGGTAGAATGAGTAATTTTAGAAGAAACGGGCTTACGAAACAAGTTATAGAGGTAGAGGAAGGGCCCTTGGAGCTTGGGAGTGAGGAACCTAATGGTAATGTACCTGGGGGGAGGGGAAGAGAGGACGGGAAAGAGAAAGGTGCAGTGCTCCTGGAGGGAGAGTGCACTGGGTCCTCTGTCCTAAGGGTTTTAAGGGTGGAGATTTTAGGGGAGGTCCCAGGGGAATATCTCAATAGAATATGCATCAGCTTTCCAGGTGTCTCTTTTCAGGGTCTAGGTCTCCATTGATTGATTGATTGGTGTCAGGGCAGGGGGTCATTATCCAATGCAGCTGGTCCTGAGGGCAGCCATGGGGCTGCTTGTCTGGTTTGCTATTTTTCTGGGCCTGGAGCTGAAATGCAACTGAGGCGTAGATGTTATCTCTAGGGAGGAAAGGTCAGGGGGTGATATGCTAAGGGAGAAAAGGTCACCCTGGGGGTGAGGTCCCACCCTACAGTTGTCCTTTGCTAGGCACCCGAGACTTTCTGTCCTGGCCCATCGTCCTTGCTCTGCTCATGTCTAACTGCCCACACTTGGGTGCCGGGGTCACCTTGACATTGAACCCTCAAGGCCCCTCAGTTTCTCCAAGAGTAGCCCCAACTCCTTATTTGGGTATTAGAGAGGTGAGACATCACCGGGCTACTAAACAACCTTAAGTTGGGGAATTAAAGCAGGTTAACAAAGCTTTGAGGGTGGACCTGGGCTCTCAATCCATAAATGAAGAAGCCATCCATCACTTCCGAGCCCAAGCCTCCCTCCTTTGCTTGGCTAATCCTGCAAGTAGCCACGGCTCCTTAGGAATGTGCCTAGTGAAGGAAGCAGATGGCTGGTTTCATCTCTCTCTCTCTCTCTCTCTCTCTAATTTTATTAAATCTATTCAAATAACTAACATTGGTTAATAAAATTTACAGGATTCAGATGTCCAATTCTATAATACATCCTCTGTATATTGTATTATGTGTTTCCACCCTAAGTAAAGTCTCCTTCCATCACCATTTATCCCCCCTTTACCCTCTTCTACCTCCCTCCACCCCCCTTTCCCTCTAGTAATCACTTTGAACAGTAACAACAAACCAGAGAAACTGGCAGAGATCAGATCCCTCCAGGGCTTCCACTCCTCAGTGATGTAACTAGGCTGGGAGGATGATGCAAATCGCTGGGACCAGCCCAGGAGGAATCTCTGGTGGGCGGGTGAAACAGTCACAGGGGACTTTCGGGGTTAGTATAAAAATTGGCATTTCTGCCCTGTGGGAGGAGCAGTTCAGCTTAGACTTTTGCTTTCTTGGTCCACTCTTAGAATGAAGACATAGCTTCAGGAGGTGGACTCTCTGTTCCTGATCACTCTGCTCCTCTGAATTTAAGATCTAACACCCCCCGCCCCCCGCCCCTACCTCTATGGAAAGGTCTTGCTTTTCACTACCTTAAGCAAAGAATAAAACAGCTAGTTTTTGAGAAAAATAATGGATCCTCTAGTTTGGTGCCAGCAACCTTATTTCTCATGATGAGGAGGAAACTGGTCTTGCAAGGTGTGTCAGGCCATAAAAACTGTGAACAACCTAGGAAGATGGGGGGTAGGTCATTATCACTGGCCCCAGGACAGATATCAGATATGGCCTGGGGACCCCCAACACCTGAGGGCCTTCCTGTAAGCCCACAAAAGGGGGCGGAACCATATCTGTAAGACAAAGACCCCAGAAGATTATAAAAAGTGAAGCCCTCTGCATGTTACTCACTCTGATTTGGAAATTATTCCCGGAGTCCACTAGTGTTCCATTAGTGTTAATAAACAGGGTCCCTCCCTTGCTTTAGGAAGCGTGCTTGGTATCCTCTACAACATTGACATGTTTGTGATCCACCTCTAAAATCAGGAAGCTGCCCAGTCACAAGAGGCTCAGTTACAGAAAGTAGGTGGCAGCCCAGAATAAATGCACGCCAGCCCTTCCACAGCATGAGCAGGAACTGGACAGAGTTCCTCAGGACATTACTTGGTCCCTCTGCGTCAGAACAGAACTGATGACTTGGGAGAAAACAACTTGTGCTTCACAAGACCACTTCCAGAAGTGATGACAGAGTTAGATGCTGGCAGAGCCTTGCATTTCATTTGAAATCACACCCTATCTTCTCCTTCCCATAAAAACTAGGACTTGTGGTGGCTCTTAAAAAAACAACATAGTGAGCAATCATGTGGTCATAGTAGAAATGGAAGACATAAGACAGGTAGAGAGAAGTGTCTGGTTAGTAAATGTGCCAGAAAGAAAATCACTGTTATTACTGAGACAGGCCAGTAAGACAGGACAAGCAAAATAGGGAAACCAACAGATAGTTAAACAGCAGTTTGCAACCATAAATCCAATCTTCCCTAACCAAGGACAAGTCAAATTAAGTGGTTTGCACTTCTCCCCAACCAGAGGGTAAATAGCTTTAAGTCACCTTAAATCAGAGAGACAGATAGAAGAAATCCAATTAGTGCCATTTGTCAACCACAGCCAAGGACAGATGAAGTTAAGAGAATAAACCTCTTTTTTGGTACATGAGCATGAAGCTGATGAATAGTCTATTGAGATCCTCCCCTAAGACCCCTCAAAAATAAGGTCCCTGCATTCTCTTCCTCCCAGGTGCATGCTCTTCCTCCCAGGCACATGCCGGAGCCCTCCACTCCCTCCTCTTTCTTCCCCCACAGGCATGCATCTCCTAAACTCTAGTCTAAGGGACACCATGAGGCTTGCAACCAGGGCAGCAATGCGGCGGTGGTAGTTCATCCCGAGTTTACCCCTGAACCTATTTCCAAGGCTCCCTTTTCTCTGACTTCTTAGTGAGCCAAAGCAGCCCAGCCTAGGCTCATTTCCCCAGTCCTTCCTTGTTTCACAGTCTCCAGCTTTAATAAACATTCTCCAAAATTCACCTGGACTCCTGTTGTGAAAAAATTTCCTGCAGGAAGTCAAGAACCCACCTGCAGGCCCTAGGCCAGTGATGGCGAACCTTTTGAGCTTGGCGTGTCAGCATTTTGAAAAACCCTAACTTAACTCTGGTGCCGTGTCACATATAGAAATTTTTTGATATTTGCAACCATAGTAAAACAAAGACTTATTTTTTTATATTTATTTTATATATTTAAATGCCATTTAACAAAGAAAAATCAACCAAAAAAATGAGTTCGTGTGTCACCTCTGACACGCGTGTCATAGGTTCGCCATCACTGCCCTAGGCAGACCCCCTGGGGGCCAGATCCCCTTTTCCACAACATTACTCTGAATTGCATATTCAAGTAGCCACAAAAACAAACAAAAACAGGAGTCAAAGAAAACAGTCAAGTAGCCAAAGAAAGAAGGGAGGGAGGAACCAACACTTATTGAACACCCAGCATTGTGCTCAGGCACTTTTCATAGCTATTTCCTCTGGCCCTTGGCCCACTACTAGGGAGAAAAAAGCATTTTCTCCATTTTACAAACGAGGACAGAGAGATTAAATATATCAGCCTCAGTTGCAGGAATAGTAGCTGGGATCAGGATGCAGCTTTTTCTTTCTGTGCCTGGTGAGGATCTGGGAAGATTGTGAGGTCTAGAGCCTAAGAGTGTGTTCTATAGAACCAGATACCTGGGTTCAAGTTCTGTGCCCACCAAGTACTACCTGTGTGCCTTCTGGCCACAACTCTTCATGCCCTATCTCTGAAATGGGGATAAAGAGGATTGCATAAAATAATCTATATCAAGCAAGTATTTGTAACATAGTGAATGCTAAAAACGATGAAAAATTATTATATAGAAACTGATAGGAGTGGGTGGGGTACCAACTGTGTTTTGTTTTGTTCTCTCATTCAGTGGGTTCCCTTTTTCATTTTGTTGATGGTTTCTTTTGCTGTGCAAAAGCTTTTTAGTTTGATGTAGTTCCATTTGTTTATTTTTCCCTTGTGTAAGGAGATATATTGGCAAAAATATTGCTATGAAAAAGGTCTGAAATTTTTCTGCCTATGTCTTCTTAGATTTTTATGGTTTCACGATTTACATTTAAGTCTTTAATCCATGTTGAGCTTATTCTTGTTTATTTCTTTTTTGCGTGTATCTGCCTAATTGGCTTATCTCAGAGATGTAGAACAAAATACTCCAAAAATGTATATGGAACCACAAAAGACCCCGAATAGTCTCAGCAATCTTGAGAAAGAAAAACAAAGTAGGAGGTATCACACTACCTGATATCAAACTACACTACAAAGTCACTGGCACAAGAATAGGCATGTAGGTCACTGGAATAGAGTAGAGAGCACAGAAATAAACTCACATTTTTGTGATCAATATAAAAAATAAATAAAAAAGATTTTACTTTTAGAGCAGTTTTAGGTTCATAGCAAAATTGAGAGGAAGATACAGAGATTTCCCACAGACTCCCTGCCCCCAGATATGCATAGCCTCCCCCTCATCATCATCCCCCACCAGTGGTGCATTTGTCACAATTAATGAATCTACACTGACATATCATAATGATCCCAAACCACAGTATACTGCCGGAAGCCGGTCCATCCTTGCTGCTTGACACGGTCGCTGCAGGGAAGAAACATATGCACAGCATACGTTTCAAGGGACCTGGTGTATATGGCATACTGTTCTTAATATGTTTGCTCCCCTTCTTGGTGCTATGTGTTTTAACCAAGATCACCTCTCCGAGAAAGGTTGTTTCCCCAGGTGGGGATTTTCCCCTGGAGTTAGGGATTAACAGGACTAAGGAAGGGAATAAAACCCCTTAACTAAGTGCCAGGTGGGTAGTTAATCACTTTAACTAAGAACAATCACGCTTAAGCTACATAATCTTTACTCCCTGGAATGGAGATAAGAAACACCCTAACCTTTGGAATAGAAAATGATAGGATTGAAATCAACTGGTATAAATACAGATGTAACAAGACAACAGAACACAGAACCTAGAGACAGAACCTAGCGAGAGAACATGGCTAGAGAACCTAGACAGAACATGGCAGGAGAACCTGGATAGAACCTAGCAGCAGAACCTGGTGACCGAACCTGGCTGGAGAATCTGGAGAACCTAGTGAAAGAACCTGGACCAGAACTTCGCTGGAGATCCTGACCAGAACTTGGCTGGAGATCCTGGCTAGAGATCCTGGCTAGGCTGCTGATCAACTGAACACTGTCTCCGTGTCATTCCTTCTTCGCCGACTCCGTCCACACCTTTGGGGACCCCTGGACCTGCTGGGGTTGGACCCCAGCAGTATACATTAGGGTTACTCCTGGTATTGTACATTTTATGGACAAATGTATAATGACATGCATCCATCATTATACTATCACACAGAGTTCTTTTCTTTTTTTTCTTTATTGATTAAGGTATTACATATGTGTCCTTATCCCCCATCCCCCCACTTATTTTCTTTTTTAAAAATATATTTTTTATTGATTTCAGAGAGGAAGGGAGAGGGAGACAGACAGATAGAAACATCAATGATGAGAATCATTGATTGGCTGCCTCCTTCACACCCCACACTGGGGATCGAGCCCTCACCTGGGCATGCTCCCTGACCAGGAATCAAAACCTGACCTCATGGTTTATAGGTCAACGTTCAACCACTGAGTCATGCTGATCGGACCACACAGTATATTTTCATTGCCCTAATATCCTCTGTGCTCCATCTATTTATCCCTCCTTCCCCCCAAGTCCGGGTAACCCATGGATCTGTTTTCTGTCTCTCTAGTTTTGACTTTTCTAAACTTTTATATAGTTGTAATCATACAGTAAGTAGCCTTTTCAGGTTGGCTTCTTTTACTTATAAATATGCATTTAAGGTCCCTCCATGGCTTGATAGCTCATTCCTTTTAACTTCTGTGTAATATTTCATTGTCTGGATGTACAACAGCTTCTTTATCCACTCACCTACTGAAGGACAACTTGTGCTTCCAAGTTTTGGCAATTGTGAGTAAAGCTACTATAAATAACCATTTGTAGGTTTTTGTGTTAGATATATGTTTTCAGCTCCAGTGAGTAAATACTAAAGAGTGTAATTGCCTTCCGTGTATATTTTGGATAACATTTCATTCTCAAATGTGTCTTTTGCAAGTATTTTCTCCCAGTCTGTGACTTATCTTTCCATTCTCTTAACAGTATCTTTCAATGAAGTCCAGTTTATCAACTCTTTCCTGGTTCATGCCTTTGGTGTGGGCAGACTGGAGTGCCCACACACATGTTCATGGCTCAAAACACTCGGGGATAGAGCCCAAGATGGAAAGGGGAATCAGACTTTGGGCTAGGGGCTGGGGACCAGCTCACTATGCTATCACATTTGAGCAAAGAACTCTGAGTAGAGCCTGCACATTCTGAACTTGAACTTGGTCTTCCAAACTATTATAACCCATGCAAGATGATAGAACATGTTTAATTTTGCAGCTTCTTAGATTAGCCTCTTAGATATTTCGAATATTTAGAATATGGTATGTGGGTCTCTATTTTTTCACACCTGGACCTGAGAATGTTAGGAGGAGACCTGCTTAGAGGATTCTACCATCACCCCTAACTCCACTCCAAGATAATGCTTCTCTCCTTTCTGGATAAATGTCTGATGAAGTTTACATCATGAAGTCCAGGTGGATAAAGAAGGCTTTCAAACCTGACTACTAGCTGATCTTTACATTTTTTGCTGGTTTAAGGCAAGGGAGTTGTAGTCATATATAGCTTTTCAAATTGGGCCTGAGCTTGTATCTGGCTTTTTTCCTTAGGTCCTTACTGAAATGTTCCCCTAGCCCAGTGGTCGGCAAACTCATTAGTCAACAGAGCCAAATATCAACAGTACAACGATAGAAATTTGAGAGCCAAATTTTTTAAACTTAAACTATATAGGAAGGTACATTGTTATTAACTTAATTAGGGTACTCCTAAGGCTTAGGAAGAGCCACACTCAAGGGGCCAAAGAGCCGCATGTGGCTTGCGAGCCGCAGTTTGCCGACCACGGCCATAGCCTGAGTGGGTTGAGGATTAACAGAGAAGGATAAAGTCTTTCTTTAGGGAAGGGTGCATTCCACCCACTCTTTTTTTTTTTTTTTTCCATTTCTACTTCAAAAACACATGCACACACATGTGCAGAGCCAGACACGGTTCCTGTAAAAACTGGAACCCCGATTTCAATCCCTGAGATTTTTTTGAAGCTTCCTTCCTCCTTTTCGTGCTATCGGGCATTTTCCACTCAAAACCATTGACTTAAAAGAAGAAGAAAAACAACAACAAAAACACCCCTGAGAAAAAAAGGGAAGAGTTCTTGTCAGAACATGGAAAAGAAAATTCTAAAAATAACTTATATTCTCAAATTCCCCCACAGACATGATGCAAGTGTTATCAAGTGAGGAACTGCTGACACCAGTAACATGATTTCTGGTCCTCTGCCTTTTCCATTCTTTCCCATCAATGTTTTCTCAAACCTGGCTTCTGGGCAGTGACTCTTAAATACAGTCTTGCAAACAAGCACCCACAGCCTACAAGAAAATCTTAGCGTTATGGCTCCTTTTCACCTTGTAATTATATGTATATATTATCCTCACCCAAGGATATGTTTATTGATTTTAGAGAGAGAGGAAGGGAGAGGAGAGAGAAAGAGGGAGAGAGGAAGGGAGGGGAGAGAAAGAGGGAGAGAAAACATCTGTCTGTTGCCTCTCCTATGCATCCCCAACTGGGGATAGAACTGTAACCTAGGTATGTGCCCTGACCAGGCACAACCTTTTGGTGTATGGGACAACAGAGCCACCTGGTCAGGGCAAGCAATTATATTTTTATAGAGATATGTACTGACAGAGGCTCATTTGCTATAAATAGCTCTTTAGATTTTCCTGGTATGGTGAAGGGGATCAAAGGAGATAGAGATGGGATAAATGCTATTGGGAACCTAACAAACTTTAGTAGCTAACCTAGTGATGCTGTTAAAATTGAGTACTACTCAACAGGTTTTAGGAGGCTCAAGACATTAAGATAATTTATCAGTCTAATCATTCAACTAGTATTGCTGTTTCCTTCTTTCTATTTGAACATAAAGAATTAAAGCAGCTAAGTTGTATTTACTGTGTTCACTCCTAAGGATTATGTACACTATTCTGGAAAATATAAGATGTGACACAGCTTCTCAGAAGCTAAAAACTATTGGGGAAGAAAGCATGCATGTGAGAAAGTTAAAACATGTAAGACTATCAGATATATTGTACTCTCAGCTATACCTCTTAAAACTCAGCTTCCCCTTAAAACTCCCAAGTGGTTCTCTATTACTGATTGCGAAAAGTTCAAGGGCCTCAGCAGCATCTGTGTAAAGTGCTCATGACCTTATCCTAGTCTCCCTTTCTGGACTGACCTCCAGTCACCACTACCCCTTCCTGTGTATGGGAGCTTCCTGAGAGCCATGACTATGTCTTACTCATCTCTGATTTCCCAGTGTCAGAGCACAGCCTTCAAGAACACTTTGATGTAACAGAGTCTTTCCCACCCATCCATCACATTTCAAAGAACAAATAAATACTCATATAATTACCACCTAATTAAAAAACTGGACTGTTGCTGGCTCTCCAGAAGCCCTCTGCATGTCCTTTCCTAATCACATTCCCATTGCTCCCCACAAATTTAACCATTCATCCACCAGTTTGCCTATTCTCAGCTCAAGCTACAATCCCCACAACCTCTCTCCCCCCTCTCAACTTCTTTCCCCTGACCTCATACAGCCCACTGAAGGCTTTCTTCCTCTCTCTCTCTGATTTTATTTTTATGAAATATTTTTATTGATTTCAGAGAGGAAGAAAGAGGGAGAGAGAAACATCAATGATGAGAGAGAACCACTGATGGGCTGCCTCCTGTATGCCCCACACTGGGGATAGCCTGCAACCTGGATATATGCCCTGACCTGGAATCGAACCATGACCTCCTAGTTCATACGTCAATGTTCAACCACTGAGCCATGCCAACCAGGCTTTCTCTGATTTTAAAAGCACCTCAAATAAAATATTGTGTGATTTACAAAGTTACACCTATGGTAATCTTCTTGTATTATGTATATTATTTTGCCTTCACTGTAGGTATCTTTATCACCTCAAATAGACTTTTTTGATATTTATCCTTTATATTGCTATTGTCTATGTTTTACATTGATAGTTAAGATCTCATTGTAGATGCTCAATGATGAAGTTTGTAGTTTTACTTAGGAATTAAGTTGGTACTGAAAGCTCATGACATGGGGTTGTGATTCAGATACCTCCTAGTTTCCAAATGCTAAATATAGTTAAGAATTTTAGACAACTCATATCCATCCTTTCAGCTCTTGGATGGAATAATAAGTGTTAAACATGTAAACCCCAACTGTCTCTTCTTGCTTGTATGTACTATTAAATGGCCACCACCATACTTTTCACGTAGAATTTGACTCATTCTTTGAGATTCAAATAAAACGTGTCTTTCTATATGAAGTCTACCTTGATCTCTCATGAATGTTAGGGCTTTGTTTATTCTGATCTCACAACTTTTTTCCTTAAAATACTCAACATATTGTATTTTGAAGGTGTACTTATCTATCACACAGAATTATAAATCCCTCAGCTTTAGGGATTGGGTATTATTATTGAATGAGTAGTTAGTGATGCTAGACCTATAGTAAGTGCTCAATATTTGAGCGAATGAAAAGTACAAAGTAGTAAAATTTGAGACACAGAATCAAAAGTAATAAACACCCAGTGCCTTCTATTTTACCATGCACTAAAGAGGAGCTGAGAAAAAGCAAAATGAAACACAGAATAGCCCTCCAGGAGCTCACAGACCAGTGGGGAAAACAGAGAAGTGAACACATGTTGGAGGGAGGAAGATGGAGATGGATAGGGTGCTGTGGGGGCTTAGGGGACTGGTTTTTGAGTCATTACTGGGGAGTAGGAAACAGAGGTTCAAGTTGACTCATCAAGAACATGTAGTCAGGTGAAGAAGGAGAAGACGTGGAGGGCATTCAAGGCAGATAAAACAGAAGTACTGGAGTCCTCTATCTTAATGAAACTTGGTCCTATGTCCTTATGGAGAAATTCCTAGTGAGAGCAAGCATAGAAATTTGCTTCTGTCAGGTGGATCAAGCCCTAGCATTTCTGCTGGGAATACAAGAGAAGAAAAAAGAAAGGAGAGAAGAACGAGAGAATAGCTGCAGAGTAAATCTGTGTTAAATTAGAAGGGAGAGCAGCATATTTCTGTCTGACTTGGAAGAAGAGAGGCAATTGGGTCACAGATGTACTTGAACTCCATTTAGATGTAAAAGAAAACCTGAGCTTCTTTATTTTTCATGACATTTCTGATCTTCCTCTTTTATCCTCTTGGGAGGTGAGGGCAGAGACTTTCAATTTCCCAATTTTTGCCTCACAGGCTCTTCCAGTTTGAATAGTGTAATTTGAATGACTCAGTCTCTTTTTGTTAAATGCTTTTCAGATTTCCTCTCCCCACCTCTACTCCTGCCTCTTTCTCTTGCTTTCTTCCAAGGGTAATCTCATGGCAGGAGGGAAAACAAATGTTTGGAACTCATGTAGCATTTTCTAGAACCTTATTGGCCTCCTCTGGACTCTGTCATGGGCTGCCATTCAGAAATGCTCCCTGGACTGGTGACCTTTCATGTGCAGCTTGATCTTGTGGAAAACATGCGAGCACCTGTGACTAGAATTCACAGTCCAGGGCATTGATATGATACTTTAAATGTGGTAATCATTTTATTCAGACCTTCGGTCCTAGCTAGTCTGCTATTCCTGTTAGCACCTAAACATCTGGTTACATGGTTGTGTACCATGCACAGGCCTTGCGGAACAAAGAAAGAAACTTTAGGATCATCTTTCTAAGTACCCTGCCCAGAGTCCCCAGGCATATACATCTGGATGCTCTCACTGGATACTTCCTCTTGGGATTCATTCTGAGTGGAGAAAATAAAGAAATGAAAGATCTCTTCACAGTAGTTAGTCAATTCTCTTTTCTTTCCTGTAATCCACCAGGACAAAAGGTGCAATTGATTGACTTCTTCCATTTTGGCATAGATTCCCTTAATAGAAGAAGGAATATTATTTCCATATTGTGAAGCTGTAATTTGAAAAGAAACCCTAAAATCTGAGTTGGCCAGGCCCAGGCCCGGCTCTTGAGAAAGGACAAGGGAACACTGGTTTAACATTCCCACATATTATTCTAATTATAAAAGCAGAGATATGACAAAAAAGGCAACACTTAAAATAGAGAAGTGTTCTTGAATGACAGAGCAAGAAAGTCAGTGGAACTATTTTCTCACAAAAACATAGAAACTGAACTAAACAACTATAATCAACCATTTCAGAACTCTAATTAGCCAGAGCCACAGAACAAACCGAAAATTATTTATTCAAGAGAAATGACCAAACCTCTGCAAAATCATGGTATCTATGTCATATAACATTCACTAGTTCCATCCCCCTATTCTCTCCAGTCCAGTAGCATGTCTATCATGAAAAGCCAGTCGTATCAAAACCAATGGGAGGACTGACCACTACTGGAACTTGATTAAAAACCCCATCCATATGGTACAATCAATATTTTTTTCTGAATTAGCAGCTACCTGGAAAACTTCTTTGCCCAGGGTATTGGAATTATTTGATTGGACTCAGAGCTTAGCTTAAAAACAAAAGATCCCTATCCTTAGGACATTACCTAAAATAATAGCAATCTGCTGAAAACATCAGAGCTGTTGGTTCAAGGCTGTTATTTTAGCTGAGGCAAAAAAGAGCATGCCTGGAAATTTATAAGGAAGCCTCAGAGGTCTAGAACACTAGAACTAGTGAACTTCAGAATGCTCTAAGACATTTCTGGGTATCTAGAAGTTAGTATGTGGATACATAAGATGTGACCTGGGAAAGGAGAAGGTTCCAGTCACTCCAGTCCATGCCTGGTTGTTAAGGTCCTGTATAAACAGGAAATGAAAGCTAAGTCTGTTTAGTGAATTGCCTAAAGCTTAAAGTCATGCCTTTATATACAGATTCCCTTGGCAAAGGATGAAAGACATATCAACACAGCATTTAAGGAATATTATGATATATTATTGGCTAACCACTAAATAATACTGACTCAAGAATAATCCCCAAGAACCAAGCTTAAAAGTAAAAACAATAATTAAAAAAAAATAAAAAAGAAAACCACCTAGCAGAGAACTCAGTGGCTACATGTTGCAAAATACCAGCAAAAATAACAAACTTTAGAGTGGAGGGTGATCTGATACGACGGTTATTATAATATAAAATGTATTATCTAAAATATACAGTTTCAACAAAAATTATGGAGACATGCAAAGAAAAAGAAAAATATGATACATACTAGGAAAAAAAGAGAACCAAGAGAGAATGTCCCTAGGGGGAGGGGACTGATGGTGGGTTTAGTAGACAAAGACTTTAAATCAGCTATTATAACTACTTAAGATAAAAAAACATAAAGTATGACAATGATATCTTGCCAATTAGGAAAAATCAATAAAGGAAAGAAATAATAATAAAAAAAAACTCACTACGATCAGTTTAAAAGTATAACTGAAACACAAAAGTTCACTAGAGGTGTTCAAAAGAGAATTTTAGTTTCAGAAGAAAGAATATGAACTTGAAGATAGGCCAATTAAGATTATTCAGTCCTAGGGGTAGAAAGAAAAAAAAATCAATAAATGAATACTGCCTTAGAGACCTGTAGATACAATTAAACATATGAACACACAAAATGAGAGCCTCAGAAGGAGAGAAAAGAGAAAGGGGAAGAAAGAATATGTGAAGAAATAATGGCCCCTAACTTTCCAAATTCGATGAAAAACATTAATCTACACATCCTAGAAGCTCAATGAACTGTAAGATAAACTCAAATTAATTTATATAAAGACACATCATAATCAAATTTTAGAAAGACAAAGACAAAAAGGGAATCTTGAAAACAGCAAGAGAGGTGACTCATCACATACAAAGAATCTTCATCAGAAACCAAAGGAGGCCAGAAGACAGTAGGATGACATTTAAAGTACTGAAAGAAAGAGATTGTCAGCCAAGAATTCTATATCCAGCAAAAGTATCCTTCACAAATGGAGGAGAAATAAAGATATTTCCAATAAACAAACTGATACAATTTGTCACTAGCAGAGTTATACATCAAGAAATACTAATGGAAGCTCTTCAGGCTGAAATGACACTAGATGCCAACTCGAACCCATAGGAAGAAATAAAGCTAATACATAAGTAAAGGTTAGTACATAGATAAATAAAAAAAGATAGTATAAATATATTTTACAGTAGAAAATATATATTTCAGACAGAAATCCTATCTTCTAAGTAATTACAGTAAATGTAAGTAGATGAAACACTCCAATCAAAAGGCACAGGTTGGCAGAATATATGTGAAAACATTACCCATTTATATGTTGTCTTTGAGAAACATGCCTTAAATTCAAAAGAATGGAAAACAATATACAAAGCAGAAAATATCTAAAAGAGGGATGAATTGGCTAAATAAATCTAGACAAATAAGATTTTAAGGCAAAAATTGTTACAAAACATTTTATAGTAACAGAGTCATCAATTCATTAGGAAGACATGTTAATTATAAACATATTAGAGGCCTGGTGCACAAAAATTCGTGCGCTGGGGGGGTGTCCCTCAGCCCGGCCTGCGCCCTCTCACAGTCCAGGAGCCCTCAGGGGATGTCCTTCTGACGGGGAGTGGGCCCTAAGCCGAAGTTTGGCCTCCCTCTGCGGGTGGCAACTGGGCAGCTGATTAGGGGACAGCCCCACCCCACACCCCCCATCGCCCCTCTGCCACCGCTTGTCGCTGCTGCCTCCCCCCCATCGCCGTCCCCTCCCTCTGCCAGGTGCCTTGGCTGGCCTGACACCGGCCCCGGCCCCCGCTGACTGGTCATTCAGTCATCCGATCAATTTGTATGTTACGCTTTTATTATATAGGCTATGCATCTCACAACAAAGTCACAAAATGATAAAGCAAAAGCTGACAGAATTAAAGGGAAAATAGAGAATTAAACAATAAAATTGGAAGGTTCAATCTCAAAATATCAACAAAGAATTAGAAGACTTGAACAAAACTTTAATCAACTTGATCCATTTGACATCTATAAAGTGCTCCAATCAACAGCAAAATATACATTTTTCTCAAGTGCACATTAAATTTTTGCCAGAATATATCATATGCTAGACCACAACATAAGGATAAGTAAATTTCAATGGCTCAAAAGCATACTAATTATATCTTTGACATCATTTGAATTATATTAATAATAAACAGTGAAAAGAAATTTGGGAAATTCACAATATGTGGAAATTTAATGGTAAAAGACTGAATGCTTTCTCCCTAAAATCAGGAAAAAATGCTTTCATCAATCCTATTTAATTCCAGAGTTTCTGCTGGAGACTTTAGCAAGGCCAATTAGGTAAGAAAAAGAAATTAAAGGTATCAAATTATAAAAGAAGTACAACTATCTCTACTCAAAGATTACATAAATCTTGTATTATAGAAAATCCTAAGGACTACATAGAAAGCTATTAAAACCAATCAATGAGTTCAGCAAGGGTGCAAGATATGAGATCAATATACACAAACCAATTGTACTTCTCTATGTTAGCAATGAAAAATCAAAAAATGAAATTAAGGAAACAATTCCATTTACAATAGCATAAAAATAGTAATATATTTAGGAATAAGTTTAACAAAAGAGGTGCAAGACTTGTACACTGAAATCTACAAAATACTGTTAAAAAATTAAAGATTTAAAGAAATAAAAAGACATCCAATGTTTATGCATTGATAGAGTTAAAATATTGTTCTAATGGTAATACTCTCCATATCTATCTGTAGATTCATTATAATCCCTACCAAAGTCCTAGATTCCTTTTTGTAGAAATTGAGAAGCTAATCCTAACATTTTATGGAAATGAAAGGGACACAGAATTGCCAAAAGAACCTTGAAAAAGAGAAAATTGGGAAACTCAGACTTCCCTGTTTCTAATCTTACTACAAAGTTAGAGTAATCAAGAGTGAGGTATGGCATAGAGACAAAAATATAGATAAATGGAATATAACTGAGAGTCCAGATATTAACTTTTATATTTATGATCAACTGATTTTTTTCTTTTTTAAAAAAATCTTTATTGTTGAAAGTATTACCTATGCCCATCCCCATTTTCCCAGCACTGACCCAATCTAGCCCACCCCCGTCCCCTGTCCCAGGCCTTCACCACCCTATTGTCTGTGTCCATGGGTTATGCATATATGCATACAAGTTCTTTGGTTGATCTCTTCCCATCCACCCACCCACCCAACCCCACCTTCCCTCTGAGATTAGACAGTTTGTTCCATGCTTCTTTGTGTCAGAATATGATAAACTGATTTTCAATAAGAGTTCCAAGATAATTTAATGAGAGAGAATAGTCTTTTAAATAAATAGTACTGGGACATCTGAATGTTCAACGGAAAAGTATGAAGTTGGACCCCTACCTCATGGCGTATACAAAATGAACTCAAAATGGATCATCGACCTACATATGAGCTAAAACGATAAAGCTTGCAGAAGAAAATTTAGGAATAGATTCTTGGGATCTTGAGTTAGGCAACAGTTTCATATCTATAGCACCATAAACACAAGTGACAAAAGAAAAAAAAAGAAATGGGATTTCATTAAAACTGAAAACCTAAAAAACTGAAAAATTTTGTACTTTAAAGGACATTATTAAGAGAATGAAGATAACCCACACACTGAAAGAAAATATTTGTAAATCCTCTGTCTGATTTGTATTTAGAATATATTAAAAAAACATAACTAACAAATGGTCTGTGCACTTAGGGAAACCATTTGGCAGCTCCTCATATGATTGTTAAAATCAAATTGTTAATCCTAGAGTTACTATATAACCCAGGAATTTTATTCTTAGGTACATACCCAAGAGAATTGAAAACATATGTCCTCACAAAAATGTGTGCATGGATGTTCATAATAGCCAAAAAAGTAGAAACAACTCAAATGTTCATCCACTGCTGAATGGATAAACAAATGTGGTCTACCCTTACAGTGTAATATTATTCAGCCCTAAAAAAGAATAAAGTATTGATACACGTTATAAAGTGGATAAAACACAAATACACACTAAGTGGGAGAAGCCAATCATAAAGGCCACATGTTGTGTGATGCCATTTATATGAAATGTCCAGGATCCACAGTGACAGAAAGTAAATTAGTGGTTGCTGTGGCCTGGGGAGAGGGAGTCTAATGGATGGCCAGTGGGCATGGAGTTTTTGTTTTGGTGGGATGGAAATGTTATAAAATGAAATCTTGGTGACAGTTGCACAGTTCTATGAATATACTAAACAGCACTGAGCTGCATACTTTGAGTGAATTTTATGGTGTGTAAATATATCAATAAAGTTGAGGAATACTACAAAAAAAGGTGACAGGTAGGGGGAGGGAAGCATGAAATGTCCAGCTCACCAACTCAGGATCACGGGTCTGTCATTGATACATCAGTGAGTTCGCTGGCTATTTAGAAGATCAGAGTTATCTATATTTCTATATTTCTAAGTACCATTTTTAAAGTACTAATTTAAATCAAATGGCCTACAGATTATTTTTCACACATGTCTAAGTACTATTACACATGTCATTTTATTTGGCCAGAAAGACAAACATTAATGGCCCAAGAAATGTTTAGTTTCTTGACACATATTAAGAGAAATACTGTTGAAAGGCCTCCTAAATCAATTATTTCCGACTCTTGTTATTATTTTTATAAAATATTTTCAGTAATGTTTTATAGTTTCCAGTGTACAAATCTTTTGCATCCTTAAATTCATTCGTAAATATTTTATTCATTTTGATGTTATTGTAAGTGTACCTGTTTTCTTAATTCCACTTTTGAATTGCTCAGTGTATGGAAAAACAACTGGTTTTACTGTGTTGATTTTGTATCTGGAACTTTCCTGAATTCACTGATTGTCTCTAACAAGAGAGAGAGAGAGAGAGAGAGAGAGAGAGAGAGAGAGAGAGAGAGAGAGATCTTTAGAATTTTCTACATAGAAGATCATCTCATCTGTGAACAGAGATAATTTTACTTCTTCCTAATTTGGGTTACTTTCATTTCTTTTCCTAGTTTAATTATCTCATTGCCTTTGATTAATGCCAATGGCTCCCTCAGCCAAAGCCCTCCAAGGGCAATCTGGATTGTATTTGTCTTTCCATGTCCTCTTCTCTGGCCTTCCGTTTGCTGCCTCAAATATAACCGATCAAAGATCCTTAACTTCAAAAAGATCCTTAACTTGGAGCTGCTTTGACAAAACAAAAAGGAGCTGCCTGATCTTCCTGAGAAACGCTAAGACCATCTTTTGTGGACCCAGGTTGAAATCTGGCCTGTCTATTCTGGAATGAATCTCAGAGTAAAGTTCCCTCCTTCAAATATTTCCTTTTATCTCCCAGAGTGCCATGTGTGATTGCATGAGCACTGTGCTCATAATCAGAATATCTGGGTTCATGTCCCTACTCCATTCTTACTAGTGTTTAAAAATGTTTTAAATAAATGCTTTATTTTAAAATAGTTTTAGGTTTACAGAAAAGTTGCAAAGATTGTACAGAATTCCAGTACACCCGTCACCTGGTTTCCCCTATTGTTAAAATCTTACATACTATGTATGGTACATTTGTTCCAACTAAGGAACCAGCATTGCTACATTACTGTTAACTAGACTGTCCATTTTATTTCGATTTCATTAGTTTTTCTGCCATGGCCTTTTCCTGTTCCAGGATCCCACTCAGGATACATTGCATTCAATCATCAGTCTCCTTAGGCTCCTCTGATCTGTGATGGTTTCTCATGCTCCCCTGTTTTTAATGACCTTGGCAGTTTCCAGGAGTGCTGGACAGGCTCTCTGCAGAGTGCCCCTCTCCTGGGGTTTGTCTGATGTTTTCCTCATAGTTAGACTGGGCTTATGGGTTGGGGG
>NW_005359478.1:5286984-5323447 GCF_000412655.1 Myotis brandtii | reverse complement strand
CCACAGAAGTGAATAAAGACATCACTTTAACATTTCTGTGAGGAGCCCTATAACTGAGAAGTGAGACTAAATCTGCTAAGATTTTTTTCAGAAAACTCAGAGGAATCTTATTTTTAAGAACTTCAAATGGTAGATGTGGTGTATAGAAGGATTCCCTGGGTCTTTTCTCCAAAAAGAGCTGTTTGTTGCCTATCTCCATGGTGAGGAAGGAATGAGCCTTTACCTACCATATAAACACAGCCTGACATTTGTCCTTTCTCTCCCTGTTGGCTCGAGTGTGACCTGAGTGAGTCAGGCCCTCTTTCTTGTTTCTATAGAAAGTTGAAACTGATTATCTCCAAGGCCTCTTCCCCTGATGACAGGTGCTCTAAGAGATGATCCTAAGTCTCCTCAACATCCAGCAAATTCCAAAGTTTGGCTCCCCTTTCTTCCATACCAGTCCCAGGCTGCTGTATTCAGGTGATATAGGCCTCTCGAGAACACACCCATCCCAACCCCATTTTAAAAACCTTCCTTGGGCCCTAACCAGTTTGGCTCAGTGGATGGAGCATCGGCCTGTGGACTGAAGGGTCCCAGGTTCGATTCCTGCTAAGGGCATGTACCTTGGTTGTGGGCACATCCCCAGTGGGGGGTGTGCAGGAGGCAGTTGATCGATGTTTCTCTCTCATCGATGTTTCCAACTCTCTATCCCTCTCCCTCTCTGTGAAAAATCAATAAAACATATTTTAAAAAAATAAAATAAAAACCTTCCTTGGGACAAACACACTAAAAAACCAAACTCTAGACCACTGCTGTGTGGATCTCCACCATTCCGGAGCATCAATGCCCAGAGCAGGACCCTGTCCCGGCCATCCCCGCTTCCCTGCTGACACAGCACAGGGGCCAGAATGACAAGGGTCACAGGCAGATCTACACAATCTGCAGGTTATTTTCCCTGCAGACTCTCTCACCCCAAGGGGCTGTTTTGGTTCAGCAGCTCCTGTGGCTCGAAGAAGTTAATCACTGATGGCAAGAGATTAATTTGTAACTGGACAGCAGACAAGATAGTGCAGGCTCCACTGAACTGTGGCATGGGGCATTGCTCAGAAGATGCCTGGGTCTGCAGTTGGGTGCAGAGGATGAGAACTTCAGATCCACCTTCTGTGGTGGCCCTGATGTAGTGTCAAACAGAAAATTCTGGCTTCTTGGCTCTTCCTCATAGCTGGAAGATGTCTGTATTCTAGAAGGAGATAATTACATCTTCTATGGGCATAAATCTGTTGGAAGCTTTAGGGGTCAATGCTTGTGCTGGAGGCTTTCACAGAGCATCTGTCCTCTGAGTGATCAGCTCCTCTGCTGCTGCTCTGCCCACGCTGAGGCCACTTTACCTCCTGTGATGTCTCCGGCCTTAGGGAGTCTCTAGTTCCACACTTAGAGAAGAGGGCCAGGAAGAGACGCCCAATATGTGTTGTTATTTGAAGCCTGGATTCTGTGAAGGTAAAGCAGGGGCTAAGGGAGGATGACTGGCCTCACACCTACTGAGCTCCATTCGTACTAGTTTGTGTAAAGTGAAGAATTCTCTGACCTTCCTCTGAATATTGGCATCTGTAAAAATAGGGGTGCTAATCATGTCTGCCTTACCTTATAATATTTTGAGAACCAAATAAAATAATGTATCTAAATACATCCATACTAATAATACCATCCAAATGCCTTTTATTAGTGTACATGAAGTCGTAAAGTTCTGTATCTAAGTCAATCATATTTATTCATTCATTTCTTCATTCCACGAAGTGAACCAAATGTGTGTTCTGTTCTGTGAGGAAAAAGAAGGGGAGTTTCTCAAAAGGAAATAAGACAAGTCTCTTTCTCCGGAAGTGTTCACCTTTGGTGGGAGAGATACGTGCATCAACGATTCCAACAGAGCATGACAAATCATATCTCAAAGTTGTGAACTCATACATTGGGATGACTCGTTCTTCCTCTCCCCAGGCTGTGCATTTGAGTTAAATCTGGAAAAATATTGGTGGGCTCACCATGAACCAAGGAGCGGACCCCTAGAGTACCCTGGATAACACAGCAATCCCAAAAATGAAGCGATAGCTGCTCCTTTGGCTGAGTTCACAGCTCTCGTGAAATTCAAGGAAGGAAGCTGTGAGGAAGCAGCAAGGAAAATCAATTTTCAACAGACTCACTTTCACACCCACAGGCCTCTTTGGTAATCCTTCAGATTCCTTTTTTAGCCTCTGCATGAATTTAAGTTTCTTTCAAGCAGTTAGTCACTTCATAAGATAAAGCCACACCTGGAGAGTGAGGCAACTCCTTTCCATTCATGAAAAAAAATGAACACAATAACAAAGCAATTAGAAGTCAGAGGGTAGAGAAAGAACCATTTTACAAGGTCAGGCCATGCATCACCCCATTTGAATTGATTTAGACTTTTTTCTGAATCCCATGGTCTTGGTACTATCAGCTAACAACATTGCACCAACCTGCAGCACTGCCAAAATAAATAAAGGAAGAAAGAAAGAAAGACAATCAGAACTGACAAACTGCCCAAGTAGTTAACTAATTCCACTGGGGTTGGAATGCAGTGACCCCAGCAGCCACATCAGGGTTTCCTTGAGAAAAATTTCCCCAGGAACCTATTACATGGGGTGTACTTTGAGAAAGACAAAAACAGGAAGCTTCACTCACCAACCTTCTTCAAGCAGAGAGGCCCTGATAGATGTAGACTTCAAAAAGACAGAGCCCCACAAAATAGTCACAGGGATGTAAAGTGACTATTGGAAATATAGTCAATAATACTGCAATAACTATGTATTGTGCCAGTTGGGTACTAGAAATATCAGGGTGGGTGGGGGGTGGTGGTTCACATTGTAAAGTATATGATTGTCTAACCACTATGCTGTATTCCTGAAACTAACACATAATAACATTGAAGATAAATGTAATTGAATAAAAACGATGGGGCTCCTGATATTCTCTGTGGTACCTTCAATGCCTAGCACATCATAAATGTGTGTTGTGGTGAACTGAATGGTCAGAGACTGGTCCTTCACAGAAGAAGCGTCAAAGTGGAAATGAAATTCTGGGTCTGAACAAAACCATTCCTTCATTAATAGAAACATTTCAGTTCTTGCCTCTTCCTCTTGTCCTTCAGAGAAAATCTGTGCCTTGGATAGGAAAGATGGGTACAAGGGTACAAGGTTGCCCTTCCTTGTTCTGTCTTCGTGTTCCTTCTCTCAGACTGGAAGGCAACAGAACTCCTCCCCTCACCCCCCAAACCCCCAACGCTCTCCTGACTCTGGAGGGACTACATTTGGCTTCCTTTCTTTTCTCAGCTTTTGGTTACTGTTTCACAGATAACAGCTGAGGTCTTAATAAGAAGGAGGTAGTGTTCTTTTAAAATCATGATTTCTCCATTCTTTATTCTTTATCAGCAATAGCCTTCTTCCCTCATGGTATTCTGAGAAACACATCTCTGCAAAATCTTGCACACAAAAATTCCAGGGCCAAGTTATACCCAGTGATGCTAAGTCACAAACACAGAGTCATGGGACACCGCTAGTTTCACCCTATCATGAGGAATCTTGCTTTCTCTCCTTCCTGGAAACTCATCCTAGGTTCACTAGCAGCCTCGTCGCTCAGCCCCTCCACTCTCAAATAACATATGCCCTTTATCATGCTTCCCCTCAGTGTAGGAAACCCAATTTTAAAATGCCATCTGTGCCCTCTCATTTACTGCCCTTGGAGTCATATTCTTGCCTGGTCCATGTGTTAGTCATATTTCTTTTCAGGATTCTCAGGTACATTGCCATACTTCAAATACTTAAAACCCCCCACATTTCCATTTTAATGCATAAACCTTACTCCTATTCATTCCCATCAATAGATTTCTTGGGGAGCTGGTTATTTTCCCAAAGGGCTAGAGCCCCATAATATCATTTATTGATTTATATTTTCAAATGCTATGTAATGAATCTGAAGGCAATACTTTGTAAATCCTAAATGAGTGGCTGACAATTTTCTTAAGGGATTAGTAAAGGTAGTAGAGCTTAATGTGCTGGTGGTGATCATCCAGTCCTTACAATAGGGCTTCTAGATTGGCCTTGTGGGCTTAGAGTCTGCTCCACCTGCTTGAGTGGAAGCTATACCATTGGCTTGAAACCACTAATTCATTCTACATGGAAAACTTTGGCAGGAAAAGAAGGTAGGGAATAGGTAGGGCAATGTTCTATAACTGTCTGTATGTGTGGGCTGACTCTTGCGTTATAAGTAAACCACAGCCCATGAAGAGACACCCACAATAACATCTTTATGGGCTGATAGGAACATTCCAAAAAGGCACGTGTGGTTGGCCAAGCTTTACATCAGGAATGAATGGGCCTTCAGATTTGCAAACCTATTCTTGAAAAATAAAAGCAGGAAGTAGTGAAGTGGGGGCCTCCAAGTTTTGTTTTAAAAGAAGAAACAATTGGTCTGGGCTGACTCTACTCAGGGAGATTCTGTGCCATGGGAGTAATTCTGGATTCTGAGCCCACAACTCTAGGCAGTAGTAACAGAGGAAACTGCCAATCATAGGAGATCTGCTGAGGCTTTCTGGGTCTCAGTGCAGGGCCTACAGGTAGAACATCTGTATTCTCAGAAACCCCTGCACCATGTGTTATCCAGTTCCCCTTTGCCAGCACTGAGTAGCAGAGAACTTGAGAGCAACGTTGAACACTTCCAGTAGAACACTTTATGTTTAAGTTGATATCCCTCACATTTTTTAGAGCTAGGTAACCCCCATGCGTTATGCTCTCTTTTCAGCCTAGGACAGTGCCTGAAACATTCATGCCCTTTAAACACTTTTGCAGAAAACCTTTTGTTGCCTTCCTAATTGGGAATGTGACATTCTGCCACAGTCTTACCCATCTGTCTAACACAGGAAGTATTGTATGCTTTTCCCTGAGTGTGGAAAAGAGATGAATTCAGATGGAGATTAATGCAAGTAAACTAAAAACACCCATACCAAAGCAACACTATATTTTTCAAATATATATGTATATTTATCCTATATAATAAAAGGCTAATATGCAAACTGACCTAACGGCAGAACGACCAGTCGCTATGACACGCACTGACTTCCAGGGGGCAGATGCTCAATGAATGAGCTGCCCCCTGGTGGTCAGTGTGGTTTCACAGGGGGAGCACTGCTCAGCCAGAAGCCAGAAGCCGGGCTCATGGCTGGTGAGCACAGTGGCGGTGGCGGGAGCCTCTCCTGCCTCCATGGCAGCGCTAAGGATGTCCGACTGACGGCTTAGGCCCACTCCCCTAAGTCATCAGTTGGACATCCCCCGAGGGCTCCTGGGAGAGAGTGCAGGCCAGGCTGAGGCCCTCCCTCCCCGAGTGCATGAATTTTTGTGCACTGGGCCTCTAGTATAAATATAAAATTTATAAAATATATTTATTATATTTATAATGTATATTCTGTATTATGTAAATAAATACAAAATTATATATATATATATGTACACCTTTAACAATATACACAAACATACACAGATATACACTGAACATATTATAATGAGTCTTTGTGGGGATAAAAGGATGGGAATGGGGATTGGAGATGAAAACAAAGAGAAAGATGGCTTTTCATGGACCAGTGATGATATACCTGAGACCCAAAAAAAAGAAAAGATGGGGAAGGATTTTCTCACATGGGGAGAAGAGGTAGGAGAATATATTAGGCAGAAGGAATGATTACAATTTATCCATTTACTAATGAACTCAACCCATACTGACAGAGCACCTACAATGTGCCCGACACTGGGCTAAGCATTAAGGATATGACAGTATACAGGACAGATACCAACCCTGAATTTGCCAGGCACTCTTCAAAGCATATGATGTAAACAATATAGCCCTCACAATAACCACATGCAGCCCGCCGAAAACATTTATCCGGCCCGCTGGGTGTTTTTGCCGCCGCTGCCTGTCCTGCTTAGCAGCCGACTCGTCCCAGGCCCGCAGTGCGCATGTGTGGAATGTCTGAGGGACAGTGAACTGGCCCCCTGTTTAAAAAGTTTGAGGACCTCTGGGATAGTGAATCCAAAAGGAAGGAAGTAGTTAAATAGGCACCAAATGCATTCAATTCTGGACACATTGAGTAATAAGATTTCCAAATGGAGATGACTGGAGGGAAGTTTGATGTGTGAACCTGGAGCTCGTCTTGAGATATAGAGTTGGGAATTGTCATCAAACAGGTGGTAACTGATGACCCTGGAGTGGATAACATTATCTACTTACAGTGGCCACATGAGAAGATAAAAGGACAATTGGCCAATGTCAATGAATACCAATATTCTAGGGATGGACAAGGAAAGAGGAGCCCACCATAAAGACTTAAGAGGATGAAACAGAGAGCTGGAAAGTAGGACAGAAACCAAGACAAAGTGTTTAAGGAGGCAGAGTGGTCAATCATGTGAAAACTCAGAGACGTGTTCTGGAAATGGTGCTCCTATCACTTATCTTTCATAAGTCATTCTAAGCTTCTTGTGCCATTGTGGAGTTTGAAATTTATGTTCAGTAAACACTTCTTGATTGACAGCACATGTCCCTTCCTCCCTCCCCAAATACTGTGAGTTTGTGTTCCTCAGATAAAACAGACATTCTTTTCCTTTGTGAAAAACACACACAACTAGTTTCTCTCCCTCCTCCCTCTTCTCTCTTGTCCGTACCAAGGATATGTTTGATTTTAGAGAGAGAAAGGGAGGAAGAGAGAGAGAGAGAAACATTAATGTGAGAGAAACATTGATCTGCTGGCTCCCGTACATACCCCGACCGGGGACTGAACCTGAAACCTAGGTATGTGCCCTAATTGAAATTGAACCCACAACCTTTTTGGTGTATGGGATAATGCTCCAACCATCTGACCAGGGCAAAACTGGTCACTCGCTTAATAAAAACTTTAGAAAATCTGAAGCTGAGTCCTCAGTACAGATAAATATGACAGCAATTAATTTCTTGGTATGCCATCTCATTACATGGGAAATACAATATGCTTTAGAAAAGTGACTTTCCTCCTTTCTCTTTATTGCCTTGTAGGGCCCATGGGTGAACCTCTTATTCCCTAAGGCAATTAAACACTTGAATAATTTACTATTTGTTAGTAAGTATAGAAAATGGGGCTCTGGTGTATATTGAAAGGCATCAATCTTTTAGGCTGCATAATGTACAGAGTAGCTGGTGACATGTACTAGGTGTACCGGTTAATAATGGCGGATTTTAAAGAAAACACGATAATTTCAAGAGGAACATCAAAAGTGCTTTAGTCAAAGTAATGTCCATCGCTAGCTACACACTTCCCCCATCCTTCAGGTAATTTGTGGATACTGTCCCAATAGAACTTTTCTTGTTTTGAGGCAAACCATTCAGAGACCCAACTTTCCACTTCTTCGTACATTTTGAAGTGCTGCTCAGAAAGTGCATGTGCCATTGATTGGAACAAGTGGTAATCTGAAGGAGCAAGGTCTGGTGAATATGACGGGTAAGTTAATACTTCCCAGGCAAGATTTTTTAATGTGTCTTTAACTGGTTTTGAAGTGTGTGATGGTGGGTCATCATGAAGCAAAATTACTTTGCCGTGTCTTCTGGCCCATTCTGGTCGTTTCACAATCAAAGCGTAGTTCAATTTGATTATTTGTTATTGGTAGCAATCAGTATTAACAGTTTCACCTGGTTTTAGAAGCTCATATTACACCACACCTTCCTGATGCCACCAAATGCAGAGCATTGTCTTCTTTCTGAAGCAATTTGGCCTTGCAGTCGATGTTGATGGTTGACCTGGATCAACCCATGTTTTTGTGTGTTTGGAATTCTCAAAATACACTCACTTTTCACCGCCAGTCACAATTCAATGCAAAAAAGACTTTCTTTCATGCCGTTGGAGCAACATTTTACTGATGACTTTTCGGTTTTCCATTTGTCTTTCATTCAGTTGATGTGGCACCCATTTTCCTTCCTTTGAAACTTTCCCATTGCTTGTAAACGATCGGAAATTGTTTGCTGAGCAACTTTTAATCTTTCTGCAAGTTGTTTTTGAGTTTGACACGCATCTTCATCCAATAATGCTTGTAATTGTTGGTCTTCAAACTTTTTTGGTTGACCTGGACGTTCTTTGTCTTTCACATAGAAATCATCACTTTTAAAGCGTTTAAACCAGGGTTCACAAGTATCTTGAGATGGAGCATGTTCACCATAAGCTTTCCGAAGTATATGATAACTTTTTCTTCAATATAAAATAATGAATTAAAACTTCCCACAAATGTTCTTTTTTTAGCACAAAATTCGACATTTTTAAGCGTAAAAATATCTATGTTAACACCTTCAGCAAATTTGATACTGAAGTTTTGAAATTTGCTGTCAATACAACAAAATAGCATACATATCAAATCGCATCTATATCAACATATGTGTAACTCCATCTATTGAAAAAAATCCGCATTATTAACTGGTACACCTAGTAATTTGCTGGAGCTGCTACTAGGAGTTCACAAATACTTGATTTTGTAGTCCAAGAGCAGCTTCTGCTTGGACTGAGTCGTATTCAGAATCAGTTGACTTTAAAAAGTCTTGTCACAGTTCTAGAAATTGGGTATCCCACCAACAACTCAGAAAGAAAAAAGTATGTTGGGAAAATACTTCTTGTAATTAAAAACAGGAATAGAAACGCTTTCACTTCCTTTAATTGGTGTGAAATATATTTGCTCAGGCTTGTGAGTAATTGGAAATTGTCTGCCTGATGTTTTTTTTAAATTTATTTTTTGTTCCATTTCAGCTCATCTTGATCCAAAAAAACACATTAAAGCCAACCAGAACATCTGTGGCTTTGGCAGCCACACTCACTCTACCCGCAGGAGTAAATAGATCCCAGCTGCTTGGTCCCCTAGAGGACGGGAGCTGCAGAACAGTATGGAATTCGCTCAATGGATGTAAGTCCGCACACTTTCGAGATGTGCTGAGAAACCCAATCTTGGATAAAAGTTAGAAATGATCACTAGACTATTACAATGTATTTGTTTACTTAACTCATTGTTATTCAGATGCAAAAAGTTGAATAAAATCTGATTCTCCTACTTTTCTGTTTCTCAGTCACGATTGGGTATAATCTATCTACAAAATGAGCGACAATGATTTATCACCCAGGGGAGGTCTTCTAATTTTCTGGCTTGTATGAAAGTGTAGCTTCTTTAATTTCCCCCTCTCCTCCCAAGAATAGACTTGCTTGGGTCCAACTATTATCAGCTTCTACGGGATGATCTTCATCTGACATTTTTTACATTGCTCTGTCTTTATACAGGGTCATTTAATACATTTGGACAGCCTGGCTAAGTCTTATGTAAAACCATAGACGAATATATCATCAGCTACATGTCAATCACAGAGATATATAGTTCTAGGAAATGCTTTTCTTTTTCTCTGCAGATGATTTGGTGGCCTTAAAAAAAACCCAAAAATGAAACATCACTTTTCACACTTGTTTCCCTTTTGCAAAAGCTGTCATAGAATCCAGAGCCCAATATATGGCCCCAATATCATAAGCTACTTGGTCCTTTACCTGATAATGCCTGTCCTTCCTGTTAAGTGTCCTAATGGCTCCTGTACTGGAAACTGGAGGGTCTTTCTCCACAGCATACCACTTTGAATGTCAGCTCTGCTTCATGCTACTTGCATGAAGCACCTGACCTCCTGGCAAGCCACTTGACCTCTGCGTGCCTTAGTTTCCATGTGTGCAAAACAGATAGATGACTCCTTTCATCAAGTCACTTGTGAGAATTAAATAAAGGTGGGCATTATAGCCTCCAGTAGGAACTTGAGATAAGTTAATTTACTTTCTTTATGATGGACCATCTTGAGTTTTATTCTGAAATCCCTTTGCTGAGTTTAAGTCTGGCCATGGTGGGATGCTGCCTGGAAGGAGCAAGTGTGTCTTTGCAGCTAGAGCTTGATGGCCCTTCATACAGACGAGGATGAAGGCCTGTAGGAGGCCAGAAAGTTGTCTACAGTCTCCTGCATAATTTGAAAATTGAACTTTCTTTGTACTTATTTGAAGCACAACATGGTTTCAGAAACCTGTTCAACCTACTGCTCCAAGAAGATGCTGCCAATGGATAGGGGTTAGAATGAGAGAACTGAATTCACTTGATATCCCTGTGTTGTCACTGAAAAACCTGGGGATGTCTATGAATTCTTCTTCATAAAGAAGTAAGAACGAGACATTAACTCATGTGGCTTCTCCTAGTGTCTCTCCTCTGATTTGTACTATGATTAGAGAAATCATTTTCAAAATGGCTATTGCAAAAATCAAGGTTGGCTCTGGCCATGGGAACAAATTTTTAAAAGCTGTTATAGAGACCAAGATGGCGGCATAGGTAAACACCGGAGACTGCTGCCGCAAACAACCACTTCAAAAATACAACTAAAAGACGGAACGGACATCACCCAGAACCACAGGAAGGCTGGCTGAGGAGAGACTCTTCAACTAGAAGGAAAAATAACAGCACACCGAGGCTCAGAGGAGGCGCAGTGTGGAAAATACTCAGGTGCGGAGGTGCGCGCGCAAAGCGGGCTGGTGGCTGAGAGCGCGGTTGTCGTTTTCGGTCAGGGGGGAGTCTCAGACTCTGAGCTCCAGATACGGGCGAATCGCTGGGGACTCGGACTCAAACGGGAGAAGCGGGAGTGTCTGGCATCAGTTGGAAGGCAGCTTTCTCTCCGAGGTTTGCAGCGGTTCCTGGGGTTCTGAGAAGCAGAGCCTCTGGGAACGGGACTGAGGGCACCATAACCGCTCCCTCCGCCCGCCCTGTTGAGCCCGCCCCGCCCAAGCCCTGCGCAGAGCCATTTGCCAGATCGCCTCAGGCAAAGGCTAGATTAGCACCTCCCCAGAGGACAGAAGTTTTCCGCGGCAGACACAGCTGATTCACACAGCCAGTCGGCCTGGTGGTCAAATCCCTCTAGTATTAACTACAACAATCAAGGCTTAACTAGAACAAGACTGCGCACAAAGACCACTAGGGGGTGCACCAAGAAAGCATAAAAAATGCGGAGACAAAAAAACATGACAGAAATGGAGGATATAGAGCTAAAAATCGCAATTTTGAGGGCTTGCAAAAATGTGCTAGAAGCTGTCAATAAACTTGAGGAGAGAGTCACGAAAACTAATGAGACCCTCGATGCTATGATAAAGAACCAACTAGAAATTAAGCATACACGGACTGAAATAAAGAATATTATACAGACACCCAATAGCAGACCAGAGGAGCGCAAGAATCAAGTCAAAGATTTGAAATGCGAAGAAGCAAAAAACACCCAACCGGAAAAGCAAAATGAAAAAAGAATCCGAAAATACGAAGATAGTGTAAGGAGCCTCTGGGACAGCTTCAAGCGTACAAACATCAGAATAATTGGGGTGCCAGAAGATGAGAGACAGCAAGATATTGAAAACCTATTTGAAGAAATAATGGCAGAAAACTTCCCCCACCTGGTGAAAGAAATGGACTTACAGGTCCAAGAAGCGCAGAGAACCCCAAACAAAAGGAATCCAAAGAGGACCACACCAAGACACATCATAATTAAAATGCCAAGAGCAAAAGACAAAGAGAGAATCTTAAAAGCAGCAAGAGAAAGAGTCTCAATTACCTACAAGGGAATACCCATACGACTGTCAGCTGATTTCTCAACAGAAACTTTGCAGGCCAGAAGGGAATGGCAAGAAATATTCAAAGTGCTGAATACCAAGAACCTACAACCAAGAATACTTTATCCAGCAAAGCTATCATTCAGAATTGAAGGTCAGATAAAGAGCTTCACAGATAAGGAAAAGCTAAAGGAGTTCATCACCACCAAACCAGTATTATATGAAATGCTGAAAGGTATCCTTTAAGAGGAGGAAGAAGAAAAAGGTAAAGATACAAATTGTGAACAACAAACATGCATCTATCAACAAGTGAATCTAAGAATCAAGTGAATAAATAATCTGATGTACAGAATGAACTGGTGATTATAATGAATCAGGGACATAGAAAGGGAATGGACTGACTATTCTTGGGGGGGAAAGGGGAATGGGAGATGCGGGAAGAAACTGGACCAAAATCGTGCACCTATGGATGAGGACAGTGGGTGGGGAGTGAGGGCGGAGGGTGGGGTGGGAACTGGGAGGAGGGGAGTTATGGGGGGGAAAAAAAGAGGAACAAATGTAACCTGAAAAAAAAAGATTTAATTAAAAAAAAAAAAGAAAAAAAAAATAAATAAATATAACGAGAAAAAAAAAATAAATAAAAGCTGTTATAAGAGATGCAAAGCAAACAGAATGAACCTATAAAGATTTAATTAAAAAAAAAAAAGAAAAAAAAAATAAATAAATATAACGAGAAAAAAAAAATAAATAAAAGCTGTTATAAGAGATGCAAAGCAAACAGGAGAATGAACCTTAAATTATAATATCTATTTTATTGTTAATCTCTTGATTAGCAAGTAGCAAGTAAAATTTAGCGCCCCAGTGGATTATTTTTTTATATTAAAAGTAGAGGTATCTGAACTGAAAGGAGGCCCTGCTTTGTCACCAACTAACAATCTCACTTTGGGAAAACTACTTAATTTCTCTTTGTCTAAGTTTTTTCATCTGTAAAATGAGAACTTTAGTCTCTATGCCTCAGTTTCTTTGTCTGTAAGAGGTGAACAGTAATGATACCTAACAATCATGAGATTGTTATGAGGATACAAAGATTTAATACTTGCAAAGCACTTAAAACAGTGTCTGGAATGCAGTAACTTTCTTTTAAGTATTTGTTAACTAACTAACTAACTAACTAACTAACTAACTAACTATAAGCAGTTGATAAAGAAGGAAGCATGGGCAGGTGTGTAGGAAGGTTGTTACAAAAGAGGAACACAGTCTTCCCAGACAGACAGGTTGAATTTTGACTCTACTGCTTGCTGAGTGGAGGCTTGGACCAGTCAGTTTTCCCATCTGAAGAATAAACTTAACAGTCACTTCCTGGAATTGTTCTGAGAGTTTGCACTAATCAGGGTAAATAACCTAGCATAGTGCCTGGAACACGAAAGGATAGCATATTAGGAAATTATTTAGCGTTGCCCTTAAAAAATGAAAAGGTAGAAAAGAGGTGATATTCATAGCAGGAAGGATGTGGATTAGCCAGCAGAAAGATTTACCTGGTAATACATCTTACAAAAGGTTGGCCCAAGGAGAATGTGTGGACTTTCCCTTAATTACATGATAATTAGGCATCTGAATAAATCTAGCTGGGTAGGGTATAGATTCTAGAGACACAGCCCACAAATTTCATCCCTCGCTTCTTTTCCTTCTTTCCACACTGACTTGAGTGCCTGTCACATGCTAAACATTATCGTAGGCAGTGGTGGTGATGGCGTGTAATAACCTGGTTATTATTTAACAGAAAAGGAGGAGAGGGAAGATCAGATAGATGCATGCCCAGTAAAGTCTGAGTGATGTAGGAAGGTGTTCACCCATCAATCACACCTAGAAGCGAGTCAGTGGCCAGGAAAGGTGTGGCCACTGATTGACTCAAAAACCTGAATATTTCAATTTCCAAACAAAGAAACCATGTTTTCTTGGCTCCAGGACACCAGGCTCCTGGGGCTCCTGTTGCAGGAGGCTGTTCTCCCCTGCACCCACATGGCTCATGGCCATGTGGGACTCCACTAATGGACTAAATCTTGACTAAATTCTGAACTACACCCAACTGCAACATGGGATGGAAGCTCGGCAAGATTATTGAATCCATAGATTGCTTTGAGCGGTATAAACATTTTAACAATATTAATTCTGAAATAGAGGCCATCTGAAAATAGAGACCTTCTTTGACTCTATTATAGTTTTTGGTTTAAAGTCAATTTTGTTTGATATAAGTAGAGCTACCCCTGCTTTATTTTGGCTTCCATTTGCATGAAACATCTTTCCCCATCCCTTCACTTTTGGTCTGTATGTGTGTCCTTAGAGCTAAAATGAGTCTCTTGTAGGCAGTATATAGATGAGTCTTATTTTTAATTCATTCATTCCGTCTATTGTTTTGATTGGAGAATTTAGTTCATTTACATTTAAAGTAATTAGTTTTATGTATGGACTTACTATTGCCATTTTGTTAATTTTTTCTGGTTGTTTTGTACTTCCTTTATTCCTCTCCTACCAGGTTCAGTGTGAGGTTTTTTTCTCACGCACTCAATGTGCAGAAGTTTTTCAGCAAGTTTCCGAATTTCCTTCAGAGGGAACTGCCTCATGTGTAGCTGTGTATTTAATGTGTTTATGGGAGGAGGTGAGTTCAGGAGCCTCCTATGTCACCATCTTGGACCAGAACTAGAACTGCAATACTTTCTAAGAAAATATTTAATTATTTAGAGAAATAGTAGTGGTTCATCGAAGAGTCCTAAGTAGTTTCTCTCCATGTCCTATGGGATTAATAGGACTACTCTGTAATGTTGTTGTGAAGATTACATAAGCCTCAGAAAACATGTGAAAGTTTAAACTTTAAACACATTGCCTGGAGAACAGCAGGCTTTTAATACTTATTTGTTTCCTAGTTTATACTCCATAATTTTTATCTCCTTTTTTATGGTTTACATTTGAGATCAGCAGTCAGCGGTGTTGCAATTAGTGACAGGATCTAGAAATTCACTAGATGAAGGACCAGGAAAGAAAGTAAGAGGCTGTGTACGTGTGAAGAGGAAGATACCTTTACTTTCAGCCAAAGACATTTCCTTGAGGCTTGTTGGGTGATGAAAAAGTAGAAATATTTAGGCCTTATCTTAGCATAATATTCATAGTTAACTCCATGGGATTGTTTCTGCATTTAGCAAATGGAAACTGTCTGCTCCCATCATTGGCACCATTTCATCTAGCAGCATTCTATACTGCTGTCTGTGATTCAGTGTTTTTTCCATTAGCATGCCAGCAGAGATTTGCTCTTTCTACTGGAACATCCTACCTACGGTATTCACAGCTAAGTCATCAAACTGGATAGACAAGTACCTCAGCCTGAACAACTCTAGATACTCTGCCAATTCTCACCTGAATTGAATTAACTGGTAACTCCGGGGAAGTTACATAAAATCATATAAGAAAGATGAGTGAAACTTATCCGGAAATTGAAACATATTTTCAATACAAATTTGGAAGGATGGAATGTAAAAGAATCGGCAATTCCAAGGGAATGGATTCCTTAAGATCAGAGACCCTGTCTACTCCTCCTGATGCCACCATTGCCAAGTAAAGTGCTTGAAACTACACACACACACGTGCATGTACACATGCACACATTAAATAACCAATATACTACATACAGTATATATAATATATATTTATATGTCATGCT
This sequence comes from Myotis brandtii, assembly GCF_000412655.1. NCBI lineage: Eukaryota > Metazoa > Chordata > Mammalia > Chiroptera > Vespertilionidae > Myotis > Myotis brandtii. The sequence goes on along the minus strand of NW_005359478.1, from coordinate 5,308,079 downwards.
GTTCAGCAAATTATGTATGAATATATAGCACATACATATTGTATGGTGAAAATTTATTGAATAGTCATTCATTAGCTTAGGCAGCGGAGGGAACCTTTTATCTGCCAAGGGCCATTTGGATATTTATAACATCATTCTTGGGCCATAAAATTATCAATTTAAAAATTAACCTGCTATATTTGATCAAACATTTAATTAACTAACCCCTAATGCCTTGGCAGGGCCGGACCAAATTACTTCACAAGCCTTATACAGGCTTGGCTTAGGGGAATGGGATGATATGAGATATTTATAATGGGGCTACCCTCTCTTTAGACCTATATCTCAGCCTAGACATTGCCTCCTTTATAAAACTACCCCTTTCTCTGAGGAAAGGCAGATATTTGGTTCTCATCCTATTACCACACTTCGCCCTGTATTGCCCTGTATATTTGTCTCTTTCCCAAGCTACCTGAAATAACCAAATAAAACCAAACAAAAAAGCAATACCAAATTTGAAGATAGGGACTGACTTTTGTCTATCAGTGTTCAAGTTCCTAACATTGCACTTGGTACATAGAAGATATTCAATAATGTTTACTAAATGAATAAAAGAAATAACATGTCCTTTTGCTGTGTTTTAGAATCATTGAGTACAGAAAAGCCAAAACTTTTCTTTACTCAATTAGATTCTCAGTGCCAAAACCAAAAATCTAGCCATGACCAGACTATCTAAATTGAATGGTGTAAAGTCAGTGCTAAAAATGGAAAACTGGAAGAGAAAGCGTCTCATTGATGCCTAAATGAACACTTGCCACAGTTGGGTGTTGAATGCAGTGAATGTGGTGATTGTTCTATACTGGCCTAGAAGCTTGTCAAATAAGGAGACCAACTAGAAGAGTTAAGGCGAAAGACCTCCCCCAGACCCCTCAGGATGCCCAAGGAAATCCAGGAGATTTGGGGATGCTTAGTCTCAGGAATTTTAAACCCTCTTATTTCAATTAGGTTGAAATATACAGGTGAAATGCATAGTTCTCTGGTGACCTATGGGATACTGGGCAAGGTATGATCTAACAGCAATGCCCATTCATTAGGGCTTCTAGAGTGATGCTTGAGGTTTTAAATATATGTTGTTTTTTTTTTACTGATTTCAGAGAGGAAGGGAGAGAGAGAGATAGAAACATCAATGGTGAGAGAGAGAATAATTGATCAGCTGCCTCCTGCACGCCCCCCACAGGGGATCCAGCTGGCAACCTGGGCATGAGCCCTTGACTAGAATCAAACTCAGGACCCTCAGTCCACAGGCATATGCTCTACCCACCGAGCCAAACCAGCTAGGGCGATGCTTGAGGTTGTAAAGAGGAAGTGTTACCATATTGCACAATGCAAAATCTATTTTCAGTTCAGATTCCAAGCAGGAAGCAATTCTTCCCATTAAATGGTGTTTAAGATGCTCCTTCCATGGCCAGAATACTGACACATGGTGGTTTGGCTAGAAAGGACACCCTGCCCCCCACTTCTGCCCCCCCCCCCAACAACAACAACAAACCACTCACATAGAGGACTCAGGCTAGAGCGTCAGGAACTATCACCCCACACAGCCTTTCTCAAAAATTAGTTGTAAGCCAGGTAGATACCACAGGAAGGCCTCCATGGAAAATGGCCACTTGATTTGTTACCCAAAGGCTGTACTTGAGCCAGTAAGACATAGACTAACAACAAAGAATCAAGTAAGGCAGCGGTTCTCAACCTGTGGGTCGCGACCCTTTTGGCGGTTGAACGATCCTTTCACAGGGATCGCCTAAGACCATCCTGCATATCAGATATTTAAATTACGATTCATAACAGTAGCAACATTACAGTTATGAAGTAGCAACGAAAATAATTTTATGGTTGGGTCACAACATGAGGAACTGTATTTAAAGGGCCAGAAGGTTGAGAACCACTAATAAGGGCTCCAAAAAAGTAGACAGGCAAAAACAGACAGCACACAACAAGGCAATTTGGGGCATAGAAGAGGGTCCCCATGTGATGAAAGAAAAGCATAGTTTGGAATCAAACTATTTCCTAGACTCCCCTGAATAGGGTTGTTATTAATTCCTTGGAGAAAGTGATCTGGAAATTGATAGGAGAAATCTCAGTGTATCTGTTAGAGTTTATCATACACATATGTAAATATGTGTATATACAGGGTGTCCCCAAAAATGTATACACACTTTAACAGCTGATAGCTTAATTTTGAAAATGAAATGTATTTTAATAAACACATTTATAATGATTCAAAGTGTGTGTATACATTTTTTGGGATACCTATATACATAGATAGATGTATATATACATATATATCTACTTATGCATAATGAGCTGTATACAATATTCTTTATAGAGTGGACATTTATAAATCTTAACAGATAAGTTGTTGCCTTCATAACATTCCAAGATTAAAATCTTATTTATGTATCATGTCTGCCTATTTTCTCTATCTATCTATCTATCTATCTATCTATCATCTTCCTATGTATCTTCAAAAAAGACAAATATATTTGTCACAAAGTGAGTACATTTTCTTGCTAGTTTTTCTAAAGTTCATCATTTTGCAGTTCCTGAATGAAAACTACTAGATTATTCAAAAGTTTGGTGTTTCGTCATTGTTCCTACTGAGTTCTTTTTTTTTTCTCTTTTCTTTTCTACTACTGGGTTCTTTTTAACATTTCTAACATTTACAGATGTTTACACTTCTGAATACTTGTTCAAGATTTCCCACTCCCTCAAGAAATAACTCCATCCTTTCTCCTCTCAAACAACCCATTTCCAACTTTTCTTCTTAACTATTTTAGCTTATCTAAATCTTTCTGTTCTTTGAGGCTCTGCCCTCTAGTAAATGTTCAACATGGATTTGCTATTTGGACTTAATTGAAAAAAAAAATCTCATTCCAAGTATATGAACCAGGGACAGGCCATATGTTTGGGTTTGGTGTTCTTCTACACCTGTCACAACCTGAGATGGCACATCTGAGATGTCAATTCTGCTAGCTTATACTAAGGAGATACCAGGGGTGACTCATTAATCCTGAGTAAGTCTTCTCTTCTGTCACTTCTCCTAACCTGAAGTTTCTTCATTTCTGAACTCCATTTCATAAAAAGAAGCCCTGGAATGTATCCTGGAAATAAGCCTGTCATCTTTCTTAAGGTTAAAATAATCAGGATATGCCAGGGCCTTACCTTGGTAAAGGGCAGAAGGAGGAGCTGGATTTTTATTTGGGACAGTTCCTCATTTGAATAAATGTTTACTGAACTAAGTGGAGGGAGTTCCATCTAAAATTTGGAAAGAAGCCAGAAAAGGAAGCAGATCAGAGTAGAAGGGAGGAAAGAGTGCAGTTTTTCCGTTTTTAGAGTTTTGCATCTGCATTTTAGACATGATATAAATACAGAAGTTGCATGTACAACATCAACTTCACCCTCTCAGAGTCAGGTTACTTATTACTCATTTTGCATCACTGCATCTAGTACAGAGCCACAAAAACATGGTTGTATTGAATCACTATTTCTGTGTCACTCTGTGGGTCTTTTCTTCAGAGATAGTTTGGTGACCAAGGTAAAACAGGGCCCAGTTAAAATTTGGCAGCTCAATGAGAAATATTGCTGTACTAGTTAGTACACAGTGTGGTTCTAAGGGAAGGTGGTTGGGTTATAAACAGTATTATTTCCACTGCCCATCATCAGTGATGCAACACACTACTTGCTTGCTTATTCTTAGCTTCCTCCTTCATAAATGAGGATGTTAAATCTCGAGGCTTTGTTCTAATTTACAAAATCTTTGTTATATTAACAAAATTGTCTTCAAAATGCTTTCATCTTACCTCCTTTTATTTATTTGTTAAAAATACGTTTTTATTGATTTCAGAGGGGAAGGGAGAGGGAGAAAGAGATAGAAACATCAATGATGAGAGAGAATCATCAATCAACCTGGGCATGTGCCTGACTGGGAATTGAACTGTGACCTCTTGGTTCATGTGTTGATGCTCAACCTCTGAGCCACACTGTCGGGGCTTACCTCCTTTTATTTAAATGAACTTTAGCTAAATTACACCCTGGGGTGAATATAAAAAGAAATAATTATTTTCTGGGCTTTTATAATTGACTAGAGGCCTGGTATACAAAATTCATGCACGGAGGGTGGAGGAGGTGGGGGAGGGGGTCCCTCAGCTTGGCCTGCACCCTCTCCAATCCAGGACCCCTCGACATCCTTCTCGCAATCTGGGATCGCTGGCTCCTAACCACTCGCCTGCCTGCCTGATTGCCCCTAACCACTCTACCTGCCTGCCTGATAGCCCCTAACTGCCTCTGCTTGCCGGCCTGGTCACCCCCTAACTGGTCCCCTGCCAGCTTGGTTGCCCTCTAACTGCCCCCCGCCCGCCTCACCCCCCCCCAACTGCCCACTGCCCCCCTGCCGGCCTGGTTGCCCCCTAACTGCCTCCCTGCTGGCCTGGTTGCCCCCTAACTGCCCACCTGCCGGCCTGGTCACCCCCTAACTGTCTGGAAGGAAGTTGGACGTCTAGAAGATGTCCGGTCGCCTTGGGCTAATTAGTATATTACCCTTTTATTAGTATAGATTCAGTCTTTGCAACATTTCTAAGAGGGTGGAGAAGAGATAAATACTCCCAGAACACCTCTTCTGAGCCAAGACTTTGACATTTACTTCATTCTCCAAAAAGCCTTGTGGAGTGGAAATGTTCTCCATATTATAATGAAGGAAACTGAGCAGTCAAGTACTACACCAAAGGCCACTGTGTGGGTAAGGGCATGGGTACGGGGAGGGCAGCTCAAGGCTCCCTCTTAGGTCTGAGTTAAAGTCCATGTTCTTTCTATCACATGGTGCTAGAATTCTGTGAAAAAGGTAGGCATCCCAATTAACAGATGGTATGACTGAGGTACAGAGAGTGATGGGACTGTCTCAATTTTGTAGTATATCAGTATTTTAGGCACCAGGAATAAAATTGAAGTTGTTTTTTGTTTGTTTGTTTTTGGAATAGAGTGCAAGATCAGACTGGGGGACAGGGTGTGAAATAGTATCCTTTTGTATGATAACTTTATTTCTGTTTGATGCCCACAATGAATTATCAGGGTTTCCAAATAGTGAGGTTTTAGAGAATTAAGCTTGTTGTGGCTATATGTATTTCATATCAAATTCCAGTATCACCCTTGGTGCTTGCTAGAGACGACCTCAGAAGGAACATATTTTATATACTAGAAATTAATGAAACTCTATTTTACCAAACCATGCATCCTAGGCTTCCTGGCTTCTCACCCCCTTGCCTCACAATATTATAATATCTGAGGTATGAAAGGACCTTATCTTGGACTTTATTTCTTCTTACAAGAAATAAATTTCTTATTTGGAAATAATTTTTAATTCTGCACAGCACTGTACTTCCTCTTGCTTTGGGAAAGAATATTTTCCTTCCAAACTTCCCTCGTGCTTTTTTTTTTTTTCATCCTCTTTATTTGTGTTGGCTTTTATGAAGCCTTCCGTTCCGCTGAGTGAACACATTTGGCTTGGTACCAAATGAGAGTCAGCACTTAGCCTAGAAGTATCGTTTTTCCAACAAGACAGAATAAGGGAAACCCCGCCTTTTACACCCACTACTAATTAGCATAGGACAAAATCAAGTTGTTGCATCACTGGCCCATCATTTGTGAATTTCTCCTTCCACAGCTCTCATTTCTGCAGAGAATGAGTTTGAGACACATGGAGAATATGCCTCTACACCATGCAAGCCCTCCAGGAGCACCGAGGCCATGCTGGAAGCCATGGGTCTTCTCAGCACTGGTTATTGTGCTACTAGTCTGTTCCTTCAGCACAGTAGCCTTCACTCTTTTCCCACTCAAGGTAAGTAGATAACAGTACCTGAGATTGCTATTGGTTATAATCCTTTTGTCTTTTGTAAGTCTGGTATTGTCATTGCCACTCAGTATTGTTAGAGCTAGTTGAAAGGGACATGGAAGTGGAGATAATCTAATTTGTCATGGCTTATGGCTTTAGAGGCTTATCTAAGTGTAATGAAATTAAAGGTATTAGAAAATGCTAAATGTTGGTGGCAGAACTGAGTTAGATGGAGAAAATTGCTTAATTAAATTAGCCATTTGACAGATGCCTGTGGAGTACTTTTTCCCTTTTTGGAACTTTGCTAAATAAATCCTCTTGGTGGAATGAAAAGGTGTAAAATATAATACTTGCTCTCAAGGAATGAGATGCAAGCTCTAGTCTAATGGAGGGAAGGGACATAAAAAGATGGTGGAAGATGGGATAAGGTAAGTGACAGGTGGTTAGTGTATCTTTGAGGAGGGAAATGGCATTGACTAGGAGTAAGAAGGTCTGGATTCTGGTTCTAGGTCTCCCAATAACTAGCTATATGAATTCTCATTCTCAGTTTCTTTGTCTGAAAAATGGTGGTAGGAGAATGGATTTATTTATTATAAAGTCCCTTCTAGCTATAAGATACAGTGATTTATAATTCATCTAAGGGTGGTATAGAATATAAATGCTTTAGAAGTTCAAGTGGGGGGGGCAATGGCTTTGGGCTAGGGTGATCAAGGAAGGTTTCATGGAGGAAGGGTGAAACACATTCCTAATTGGGAAGCCCCTGATTCTTATCAGGAATTTCCCATTGAGCTCCAGTCCAAGTTGTGGGTCTAGTGAAGAGAATGGAGATCCTTTAGGTTTTTATTAGAAGTTTTTCTGTTGGCTGCATAGCACTGAGCAAAAAGAAATTAAAAAATGCTTTATGTCATTTAGGATTTAGCCCATTTTTAGGTATGTTTGAAGATTCTGAGCCTTGGGGAGAATAAGGTGATACATACCCATTTAAGAAAGGACTATGATGTGAAATCAGGAACTGCTGAAACATTTTTCTTAGGGAATTGGCCAGCAAAGATTTCAAAGATACAATTCTCCAACTTAAGATATTTGAAAGCAATGGAGAAAAAATGTAGGAGCAAGCAGTACACTGTAGTTGATGTTGGGGCAAGTGTAGCTTTCCCCCAATAGCCCATTAGTCAGTATTGCACAGGGATAGACAAGTATACAGAGGCATTTCTAACCACATCTCCACTCTCTCAGGGAAGGTATCAAGCAATAGTCTGAATTTTCTAGAGCAGTGAAGCTTTGAGCAGAAAGAAGAGAACTGTTAGGAGTTCTGAGTGTTTAGATTTCTGAAGAAGGGGAAGGATGAGAATATAGCAATAGCTTAAATCTGGAAGTGCCTTTTCCTCCCCCAAACCACCAAAAATCAAGTCTCATGAGCTAGATGACTTTGTCACCCATCCCTGCATATGAATGGGGATCCAGTGCATAGAAGAGGGGGAAAATACCTTTTTTAAAGGCACACAGTGGCTCTTGCAAAGGGACAGAGGAATTTCAGGGGCATGGAGGATTCGATACCTCTTACCAGAATGGAACTTTACCAGTCTCATATGCTTGAGCTCTGATTCTGGATTCTCTCTCCCAGACAACGCATAGCTTTTCAATGAAAAGTTCTGCCCCTAAAGAAATAGCCCAGAGTTTGTTCCAAATTTGGAGATGTTTCATACTGTTCTGAAAGGATGCCATCATGGTGTATTTCCTATGGCAACAGCCAAGGGCCTGGTTGACAGTACCAGGTTGTGTGCTCCACTTTCCATTGACTGCACTGCCCTTTCCTTATTGACCACAAACAAGTATACTTGGAAAAGAGGCCTGAGTAGCTGGCGGAAGGTGAGTCATTATGACGGGGCTGCTTCCACCTTCTCACAAGACCCATGAACCTTGGAGTTTAGATTATTTTAATCTGCACTCTTGTTTTTATATACAACATTCCACTTCCCAGCTTCCCCAGGCACTAATTCACCAAGCTTTAGACAGGGAGATTGGCTCCTTCTAGACCAGCGGTTCTCAACCTGTGGGTCGCGACCCCTTTGGGGGTCGAATGACCCTTTCACAGGGGTGGCCTAAGACCATCGGAAAACACATATACAATTACATATTGTTTTTGTGATTAATTACTATGCTTTAATTATGTTCAATTTGTAACAATGAAATTGGGGGTCACCACAACATGAGGAATTGTATTAAAGGGTTGCGGCATTAGGAAGGTTGAGAACCACTGTTCTAGACCAACAGAAATTTCTTTGGGAGAACATTATTTTCATTTCCCCCCTTCTTCTTTCAAAAGACAGTCAACTGAAAAGGATTGGCTATGAGCCCAAGCAATTTCAACAACTCCTCAGTGAAAATAGCCTCACAGAAATTGTCCCTAAGAAACCAAATGTTCAGGCGGGTCCCCTGCTTTAATGAAAAGAAGGATACTTCCAAAGGGGAAGTTGTGCTTCTACTTAAAAGCAGAGTACATTCTGTTTCCAAAGGATGATCTGATGAGGGTTGGTTTGGAGAAAGAATTATTGAGCTTTGGCCATTTGAACCCAACTATGTGAATCTTGGCTTAAATCAAATGGGGTTACAAGAGCAACTGACCCTCTTCAGCAAAAATGAACTAAATTCAACCAAGCTGAAAGCCCCATATGCTTCTTTAGAAGTGGATAGTTGCTTCTTCCAGATATGACCAGAATTATAAATAGATACTGCCCCACAGAGACCTGTGAGTCAGACAGGCTCTGTTTGGATCTCAGCCTGGTTGGCCTCTTATCAGCTGCATAACCTTGGGCTAGTTACTTAATCTCTTTTATACATTTCCACACCTGCAAATGAGCATGCTGCCAATTCTCATTTTATAGAGTCTTGGTAAGGATTAATGAGACAGAACAGTGCCTGACCCATAAGTAGCCTTTCAGCACATTGTAGTGGTTAATATTTGCACCATTACTATTAATGACAGTACAGTGAATATAAATTTCAAAGGACTTTAACAATGTCGGTATTCCTTGCTTATCTATTTCACTTCCTCCATCAAAGACTACCTCTGCCAAATACTAGTAGATGATTTTTGTGGCTGGACAGATTTTCACTGGTGGTAGTAATTAGAGAATGTCACAACGGTGGTTTCTGTAACTTATATACTAGACATTACAGCAGCCCAAGAGATAGTCTTTAGGATGTCTGTCTCTGGCCATTAGTCTATGACGTTAAGCTTCTCAACACTCTTTAGACATGAAAGTACAGAGCACAGATACTATCTACGGCTCTTACATCAGCATCCATTTATATTTAGATTGTTACGCAATTGCTCCATGAATGCAGTCGTCTTTCTAGAAAGATTATAAACTTCTTAAGAAGCAAGTGCCATAAATTACTTTTGTTTCTCCTGCTTATAATGCTGTATAATGTTGGGAATATAGTTGCTTAAAGTTTTATTCAGTTCTTTATTATAATCAGCATCATTATCAATATAGCTAATATTGAATGAGCAGGATTTAGACACAGAATATCTGGGCAAAGCCCTTCACAAGAATAGCCTCATTTAAATCATGACCAATTTCAATGAGCTAGATGCTATTATATTTCTCATTTTATAAATGAGGAAATAAAAGTTAAGGGACTCCCTATCACATGCCTATCATGAGTTAAACTAAATGGAATTTCAACATCTCTTCTAAGAAATCCCAAGATGCAGAAGAGATAATTGCAAAAGCGAAAACAAACACAGGAATCTAGTGATTTATTATAAAATAGTGGCTTTCAAACGTTTTGATTGCACCCCTCTACTGAAATAAAAATGTTTTTTACTTTGATTTCAATCCCAAAATGTATGCTATTATACATTATATCCAAGTACTAACACTATGTATATTAAAAAGATACACAAAATAGAAATTATAAAGGTGAACCAAATAATATGTTTAATGTAGTTTATTCATAGTGCAAAACCATCTTGCTTTTACCAAAGTATTATATTTTATAGAATATGCTAATATATAACAAATACTTCTAAAATAACTGAACTAATATTTTAGTAGAGTAATTTTTTCAATATGTTACTTTTATTTTCTTATATTAGTTTAACATTTTATGATACAATAATTTGAAGGTTCTAATCTAAGTTAATGTACTTTGATTCATGGTTTTGCCTGCCATAACTAAAAAAAATGACCTCACAAAGAAAAGTAGATCAAAATGGAAAAAATGCGTTCTTTAGTGTGCTTATCATGCTAAATTTCTTTTTAATTCTCACCTGAGGATATGTTTTTATTGATTTTTAGAGAGAGAGGAAGGGGGAGAGAGGTAGAGTGAGGGAGAGACAAAAACATTGATGTGGAAGAGAAACATAGATTTGTTGCCTTCCATATGTGCCCCAACTGGGGATCGAACCTGAAACCTAGGTGTCCTGATTGGGAATTGAACCTGCAACCTTTTGGCCAGGGCAGAGCTAACACTGACTTTTTAATCCCATTCAGTGTTACAAAGTTTTTGTGTTCTTAAAAATTTAAATAAAGTTGGTCCTTATTCCATTCATGCTTTTCCTTCCTTCCTTCCACAACTTAAATTCCATGGTTTACAATTATAAACCTAACCTTGCATTAACCCACTCACTTTTTTCTCTCTCTTTCTTAATTATATTCTTCAGGTTTTTGCAACACTGAAGTCCCACTTGAAGTTAGTGGCCATAAAGTTAAATTAAGACCTTTCAACAAAGTCTTTTTCCTCAGTTGTATTCAACTGTGAAAGACACAGAGCAGCTGGATTTAATTAATGTTGACAATTTTCCAGGATGGGAAATTTGTCAGAATATAATTTTCTGTTCTCCCTTACACCAAAATCCCTCCAATTTATTTTTTTCTCATTTACTTTTCAACTCATTCAAATGAAGCTTCTGTCCTCATCACATCGAGGAGCCTACTTTCATCAAGGACCCCAGTGACTGCCACGCCCATCTGTCAATTCTTTGTCCTCTTCTTTCTTGACCCACCAACAGCATTTGACATAGCTGATCACTCCTCTTTCCTGAAACACTTTCTTCTCTTGGTTTCCAAATATCACACTACCTCTGTTTCCTTTCTGACTTACTGGCCTTTCCTTCTTAACCTCCTTTGCTGGTTCTTCCTCATTCCCTGATCTAAACATTGCAGTGTGCCAGGGCTCCTCCCTATCTACACTCACTGACTTGATGATTTCATAGTCTCCAGTCTTAAAGCATCACATGGTAGCTGAAGACTCCAAACTTATACCATCAGAACTCCTTAAATTCCATCTTCACAGATCCAATTGCCTACCTGATTCTCCTACCTAGGTATTTAATAAGCCTCACACACTTGACATGTCCCAAAGCAAACTCGTGGTTCTTTCTGTTCCCATAATTTACTCTTCTTAAGTCTTGCTCATTTGAATGATTCCAATGACTCAAGCCCCAAATCTTGGAGTCTTCTTGGACTCCTCTCATTTTCTCATCCCATATCCATGTCAGGACCTCTGTTGGCTCTATTTCCAATCACTTATCACCATGTCCTCTGCTAGAACCTTGGTTGGAGGCATTGTGATTTCTTGCCCAGATGACTACAAGGATCTCTTAGCTTGTCTCACTGCTTTTTCCCTTCCCTCCCTTCATTTATTCCTAGCAGACAAAGAAATCTTATAAAAGAAAAATGTGCAACATCTTTAAGTTCAAAAAGTCTTTTAAGTACTTTGCCATATGGAAACCAATATACTTCACATAGTACAATTTTTTTATTATGCTTTATCTCACTACAAGTATTTAAAGCGTGTAAACTGTGGTATGTTGCAACAGTTTGAAACTGAGGTCTTCTCAGGGTATTTCAGTTATTATATATGACACGTGATTGTCTGGATATTAAACAAGGGTGGCTTTATTGACCTGAGTTATAAATATTTCTATAACTTCTAACTATTTCAAATAAAAATAAACATAAATAGAAATTCTATTACTTTATTCTCACATGCCAAGGGATCACCTTGTGTAAACACCGGGGTGTGGAAAGTACTGTTTATGGAAAATTTCTATAGCCTGAGAGAAAGAGAGTTCAAGATCAAATAGTTGTCCTGTGGGTAGAGGTTAGGTGGATGGAATGAGACCTTAATATTTGCCTAGAAGGTTCAAAAGGGTAACTAGGTAATAAAAGGTAAAGGACAAGGCCAGCCATCTGTAAAGGGAAGCTGAGAGAGATGAGACAGGGTGGAAGGAGGAATTTTTTTTTTTAACTTGGTTAGCAAAAGAAGTTTCCTTCAGGAATATGAAGCTCTAAATAAACCAATTAAGAAAGTTGTGACATTGTCATTATCCTGACCAATTTTTCTTTTTCTTCCCCTACAGGCAGTCAGTGAGCCCTGTGTAGCTAAGTTTGGTAAGTAACCTGTTTTGTATGCCTTCTTTTTACTTTTCTTAGTATTTGATGCAAGAAGGCACATTCCAATGCTGTTGAGGAAGCCTTTATCCTATTTTATTCATTTTTCAGCTACTATTTATAACTGCTCATCATGTGCCAATCAGTTGTCTAGGAACTGAGGATTCTGAGGTCACACAGATAGACCAGCATGAAGCTAATATCAAGGTCATATCTCTGGGCAGGAACGCATATCACTCTTACAGGCCTGGGAATCTGAGATACAGGAACCTACTTTTAATACAAGGTTTTAATAAACACACTATTCACATCTCTACAATTTTTCTCTCTGACAAACCTAAAGTCCTCCTCACATTTCACATATTGCTGGTGTTCAGCAGAGTGTGTGTGTGTGTGTAGGGGGGGGGTGCTATTTTTGTTTCTAAATGTATAGAAGAGGAATGAGTGTTGGGGGGGAAGGAGTGGCCACTTCCTCTGCTCCTTTCTCTTTTCCTCTTAGTTCCTGAGTCACTTTCCCTTATAGTGACCTGGTATTTGCTTAGGAAACACACTAAAATATACAGTTAAATTGAACCTTAGAGTATGTCTTAAAAGACATAAAAAAATAAAAATAAATGCATTTTGGGTTGTTTATATGTTTTAGGCCAAACCTGCACTTTCAGCTGAGAGAGAACATTTCTAGAGATAACTACAACCCCTGCTTCCTGTACAGCGCAAACTGCCAGGCTCCCCAGGCTCCTGGGAATTAGGAAATCCCTTTTCACTGGTCTCTGTCTTTGTGATTAGTTTTGCTTTTCTAGTGAATGGAGTAAAACTCATGATATGTTTGAAATTCCCTTTTGATGTGGTAAAAGTTGAGGACTTCAAGTGGTGGTCTGTGAGTGGCCCCTGTCACAGAATTAAATAAAAGAACCAGTGACACTTCTTCCTGGTGACTTGCTTGCCCATTGACTAGGTGTTCTACATGTCAAGCAAGAGGAAATTTACTGGGCTTTGGGATTGCCCATACAGGGAGACTTTGCTTCTTGCTCTAATGATCTTTCCTTTATGATCCTTCAGAATCTATCCTCAAAGGTGTATATCATTCATATACATATAAATAAGAATTTAAGTCAATATGTTATTTCTTCCAGGGTATTTTCTTTTTTTAAAAAAAATATATTTTATTGATTTTTACAGAGAGGAAGGGAGAGGGATAGAGAGTTAGAAACATCGATGAGAGAGAAACATCGACCAGCTGCCTCCTGCACACCCCCCTACTGGGGATGTGCCCGCAACCAAGGTACATGCCCCTGACTGGAATCGAACCCGGGACCCTTGAGTTCGCAGACTGACGCTCTATCCACTGAGCCAAACCGGTTAGGGCCCAGGGTATTTTCTTATCAAAGTTCTTTCTACTTATGAGATAAAGGCTTTGCCCCCATAGCAAAAATTATGGAGAATTAATGAACAGGCCAGATAAGTATTTTGGGTGGTAAAAGCATTTCCTGAGCCTCTGAAATCACACTTCTGTATGCAAACAATTAACAATAGTAAAATATGTAAATTCCATATATACCTATGAAAATAAATCACTAAGTCTTGACCCTTTCCCCACCCCCTGTGATAACATTAAGCTAGGGATACTTATATTTAAACAGTCAAATTATTTCCATTTCTAATCTGACAAATTTACCCAGTAGCTATTTTTGGAGGGTTTGGCTAGTGATATCTCAAAGGGTTCTTGAATGATATATACCCATAAACTACAGATTCATGAGGAAGGTCTCATTGATAAAGTGACACATAGTAAATAGTACTTACATAGAAAAGCATGAACACACTTCCTGGACTGCCGTCCCTGGTTATCAGTCCTGGTGCATAATTCCTCTCTCCCTCTCTCCTTTTTTTCTTTCTTTCACCTACTGATCAACGAGAGATATAATGCCACCTAAAACTTAACCCCCTTTCTCTGTTCCAAATCCATTTCCTTAGAATTCCCCAAGTACGTGAAGCATTTAGGATTTGCAATTTTTCTAAAACAAGGAACAGCTAGATACTTAATATACTCAAATTGTGGCTGGAGATGATCAGTATAGACCAGGTAAAGAAACAAACTATAAGGGGGAAAGAACTATATAACCAGGAAGATGATGGAATCATTAAATGATGATGCTTTCCATTTTCCCCCTCCCTTGTAAATTTCTTACAGGACCATTGCCTTCAAGATGGAAAATGGCATCTCCTAAGCCTCCTTGCGTGAGTCAGATAGCTGACTGGGAGCTGAAGATACTTCGGGATGGCTTGTATTCCATTTATGGCGAAGTGGCTCCCAATAAAACCTACAAGGAACCAGCTCCTTTTGAAGTGCGGCTGCGTAAAAACAAAGGCATCATACAAGTTCTAACAAACAGCGCTACAATCCAGAATGTAGGAGGGACTTATGAGTTGCATGCTGGAGATATAATAGACTTGATCTTCAATGCTGAACATCAGGTTCTAAAGAATAATACGTACTGGGGGGTCATACTGCTAGCCAATCCCCAATTCATCTCCTAGAGTCTTGATTTGGTCTCCCCTTCCTTTTCAGCACATGCAGAGATCTGGTGGGTGGGTTGGAGGAGGCAGATTTTCAATGCCTACAGTTTGGGTACACAAATCAACACAACAAACAGAACTCCTCTGCAGATGAATTTTCATCTCTCATGGTCATCGGAAAGAGACTCAGAGGAAGGACCAAAGATATTTGGTTACCCCTGGCATTGGGTTGGCAAAGACAGTACTAATCCATAGTAAAATGAATATGGATGGTTAAAGAGCAGAGGCTTCTCAAAGAGTCTGTCTAACCTTTGAATTCCTGGGTGGAAAAATGAAGTCTTATTCTCTCTCATAGGAGTCTTACTTGGTATGCTAAAAGGATCCAGCACTGTAGCCTGGCCTTGTTCTCATATTCTTGGGCTGTTTCACTTTATTCTTCCCATACTCCCAACTTCTGAGACCCTCCTAATAAAAAGCAGCCAGACTGGCAGGGTGGCCTCAGATATGCCAACAACACCCCTCTTTAAATGCAATGATATTAGAGGATAGAGAACACTCTAGAAAGATACTGGGATAGGGACACAGGTGGCATGGAATGGAATGCACTTTATTTGGAAATTTCCCTTGATTTCATTCATCATACTCAGGATACAGGCTACTTTACAAAGCCAGTAGGTTGAAGAGGTCATTCTGAACCTTCACATAGGGTTTCATGAGAAGTCGTTGGTATGTGTGTCTGAACATTGTCAATGGTAAAGATAGAGTAAGCTTTAGTAATCACAATATCTCACCCAGAAATTGGTACTCCCAGTGCTGGATAATGTCCTGGAATGATTTCATGTATTTAGTTGGCTATCCATGGTTTATAAAGTGCTTTCGCATATCACATGGCAACTCTATAAAGTTAATGGGGCAGGTATTTGGGGCACAATGAGAATACGAAGGCAGATAGAGCATAAGTAACTTGTCTCAACACACAGAACTAGTGATTAATGGGGCCAATAGGCTTCCCACTGCATCACCGCCTTAGCTTTAGAGTTGGTATTTCTGCCATCATGTTACAGATGATAAAGTTTAGCAGGTTCAATTTTCAGGAAGTGTACTCCCGTTCAGCCCAAAGTGGGTGGAGGAAAGCTGTAACAGGTCTTTCCTTTCTTGACAATATTCTTTTCCTTTCCCTACTTGGAGCAGGGGGCACAGGGGTGTTGCTCAGGGCTTACTCCAACCAAATCCCCTTCCTCACTTTGAAGAGCCTGTCTTAGTCAAATGTGTACAAACTCAATTCAATGCCAGCCTGCTAAAGTTTGGAACTCTGTTCAATTAATATGCTACTTGTGGGTTCTTTCTGATAGCTATATAATATGATTATATGTTAACAAAATTTAAAATATTTATGGATATTTATATAAAGCTGCATTATGTTAATTAATAGTGTCACATATAAAGCTAACTTAAGTATATTTGTATTGTGTATAACAAAAATTGCTCTGGGAACAGGTTGAACCTGAGGCCAAGTTGTTTCTTAGTAATTTTCTAAACACCATGCCTTGCCCATCTTGCATTTGTGTATCTTCTCAGGAAATTAAAGTTATATCACATTTATTTATGGAAACTTGGTGGAGTTGATCGTTATTAATTTATAAGCAACAGTCTGCTGGAATGGGTTGGCACTCATTTGTGAGAGCTGATGGTTAAATTTTTGGAAGTTTTTCAATTTTGTTATTAAATATTGCCAAATTGACCATGGTGGGGTTAGTTATACCATGGGAATTGGCAAACACTACCAATCAGATTTGTGTGTGTGTGTGTGTGTGTGTGTGTGTGTGTGTGTGTGTGGTTTGTTTGTTTTTGAGAGCCCATTTACCAGCACACCACTGTTTGTAAAACTCTCCTTCTTAATGACTCCTCTTTGCTTCTGCCTCATTCCTGAGGCAATCAAGGCAGACAAGGGAAAGAGTGAAATTATATTCCCAGCAAAATCCTCACTTGGTAGTGATTTCTCAGGGCGAGGAGAGGTCTCCTCAGCTACAACCAGAGAGATAACTACCAACAGATGATCTTCGGACGGCCCTGGGGTTGTAACTTCAGCTTTTGTTTTCAATGCATACTGTTTCCTCAAATAGTTACTTATCTTTTAAACCTATAATAAAATGTATCTTGGTAAGTGGACTGTGACTGACTTATCTGTGGCTTATCAGACTACAGTTAGTGAGCTAGAGAACAGGAGGACACATCTTAAGATTCCTTGTGTATATGTAACACTGCTTGGCAAGTGTTAGGCTGAAGTAAGAGCTGGATGCAATTAGCTTTTGGTTGTAACCCAATATCTAAGGGGTTAGTGAGACAATTTCACTGACTTCCACCCACCTCAACTCCATCCCACTCAATCTCGTCATTAATCCTTCTCACACTAATTGTTATTACCTTCTATTTTGCCCCATCAAAACTAACCTATAGTGTGATACATCCCTGCAGGGTTAAGTCTCTGCTTCTGAAGATAGCTGTTAATTGAAAAGTGATGTAGTCTTGGGCATTTGATGGAGAAGACTAACTCCTTAGAGGAAGTATATCTGTATCTTGAAGAAGAAATTCCTGTATTTGTGTGTTCTATATCAAAAAAGCAATTTCATTTGTAGGGGTGGGAGGACATTTTTTATGTAGAAGCAAAAACCTGACTGACTTATGGTGAGGGGTCTGAGGACTGGCTTTAAGTAGAAGTTATAAATGATGCCCTGACAGGTACACTTTTCCTGATCTGAAAGGACATCTCTGTATTTTGGGGTCACTCCACTGGTCATGACTCTCCTGTGAGTCCCACATCTATCCACAGGAAATCTGTGCACATGCCTTGGCCCTATAAACTCAGAGAATATGAGCTCAATGTGGCAAGATTCTCCCACCTCTACTGCCAAGGAGTTGGCGTCTCTCCCCAGATTTCCAGGTGGAGTCAGACTCTAAACTGCTGATACAGGCACCAGTTCTCTATATCTCTATTGCAAGAAATATATTTCAAAGCTCTTTTTAGGTCTCCCTTGAAGTCCTCCTATCAGGCTTAAGGTAGAAAGTTTCACTGCTTTTCACCTCCCTTGCAAAGGGCATGGGTGAGGACTCACACATGGCCACAGCTCTCTTTTTATAAATGTTATCACAACCTCTCCTTCTCCCCACTCCTTTTAGGATCTTGGTCCAGCTGAAGTATCCTAAGAGCTGTGGGGAAGGGAGCCTCATTCCTTTTGTGAATTCTGCACACTGGTGGGGGGAATGTCTTACTCTCATTTTTATATCCAGGTACCCATCATATTATGCCCGAGTAAAACTGAGTCAGGAAGAGTCCCACTCTAACATCCAGTGATCTGATTCTAGGTCTGAAAGGGATCTGGGATACCTCTAATAAAATGTAGAAGTACAAAAGCCCCAAACCATCATCACAGGAGCAATAAAATAAAGGCTTAATGCAAAGGCAGAGGGAGAGAAAATTATTATTCAAAAAAGTTAGACTTAAGAACATATTTACCCAGCATGCTTGAAAGAAAAGGTGATTCCTATGCCCCCTTTACAGTCTACTGCATAAACATGTTTAGGAATGAGGCCTAGGAATCAACTTTGTAACCAACTCTGACTCACAGTTATTCTTATGCACACTACAGTTTAAGAATCACTGCTTTATGGCATGCAACTTTATTTCTCCAAATATTTAAAAAGTCAAAGCTTCTAAACAAATAAACAAAATAAAAAGCAAAACAACAAAAATAAAGTTGGTGATGCCCATGAGACTCACCATAACTCATCTCTCATCACAAAAGCAAATGGCCTTCTATCCTCTATTGGAATCTGAACGAAGGTCAGGCTCTTCACTTTTCATAACTTAATGGCATCCTTGTCACTTGAACCTTGGCCATCTAAGGCATACAAGCCTTGCCACAACCAATACCACATTATCTACCTATCAACCCTCAAATATTTATCTCTAATCCAAGTTGCTCTCCTTTCCCCCAGACTTACATATCCAAATGTCTGCTCAACAATTTCACATTTGAGGTATAATGAACATCTCAAGTTCAACATGTCCAAAATGAATCTCTTAGTTTCCCCAAACCAGCTTTTCTTGGAGCTCCCGCCCCCATTTTAATTATATTACCTGGACTAAAAACATCTGAGTCATATAGTCACTCTGGACTCCAGCCATTCACCCATTTATCCTGTGAAGAAGTCATATGGTCGTTACCTACAAAGAGAATCGACCTCTTTTCTGCTATGACTTTTGGTCCATGCCACCAAGATTATTTCAGTAACTTCCTAACTGGTTACTCTGCTTCTACCTTTGTGATCAAACAAACTTGTTTTCAAATCCCAAGTTTTACCATTTACTACTTATTTGGATCTTGGAGAAAATATCTACCCTGAGACTCAATTTATTGTTTGTTTTGTTTATTCAATGCCTGACATATAGTTGAAATTTAAATATTTGCTAAACCAAATAATAATTTTAGAACAGATTTAAAATACCAACCAATATATGTAAAGTTCCTGATACATAATAGACATTAAAATGGTGGCAGCTATTGATTTTCTTTTTATTAAAAATTTGGATTTTTTCCTACGTTTTTGAACTTTGTTGTTTTTTTCCATAGAGATGTTTATTTAACATCTCTTTTGTTCTATCTCCTTCTCAAGAAAAGGTAAGGCCCAAGATAAAAGTATTTTATTTATTCAATGCTCTATCATTAGCAACCAAAATCATACTTGGATCACTGAAATAATTCAACAAATATTGAAGGGAATGAACAAAAAAGATGTGACCCTGGTTCTTGGTTAGAATGATCAGCAAGACATATGTTGCAAATAGCCTCTCAAAATGGTGTGCTCACTTCCATTCCTCTAGATTTTTTAAAACTAAGTACAGTAATACATGAAACATCCTACGTACCTACATCAAAAGTGCTCAGTGAAAGTTGGCTGCTATCCCCGTTGTACCCATACCACCATACCATCATGATGGCCATCTTTTCATTATCCTTGCTTCCCTAGGAAGTGGCATCCTAGAGCCCATTAACTTGCTTTACCATAGGAATGCTTTCACCAAATGTTAAGTGCCTTTGGCTCTTACTATATACTAAAGGCCTGGTGCACGAAATTTGTGCACTGGGGGGTGGGGGTCCCTCAGCTCAGCCTGCCCCCTCTCACAGTCTGGGAGCCCTCAGTAGATGTCCTACTGACGGCTTAGGCCCACTCCCCATGGAGAGCGGGCCTAAGCCACAGTCTGGCAGCAGAGGCTCGGAGCAGCCGCCCCGTGTGTGTGTGTGTGTGTGTGTGTGTGTGCGCGCCCCTCTGTGTTGACCTCTCAGGCTCCTGGCCACGCCTGTGTGTTGTTCTCTCCCTTGAGCGGCGGCCAGGGTGGGCTGGAAGCTTGGCTTCCTCCATCGCCAGGGGCAACCCAAGCCTCCAGCTCCGTGGCCACCACTCAAGGGAGAGAACAACATGCAGTAAGCCTTCCTTCCCCTGGCTGCTGGCACCAGTTTTCCTCCGGCACCCGGGATCCAGGCCTTTGGTCCGGCCGCAGCGGAGAAGCCAAGCCTCTTCAATCTTCAGTCTTCAGTCTTCACTCCGGCCGGAGCCTTCAGTCTCCGCTCTGTGCCTGCGTATGCAAATTAACTGCCATCTTTGTTTGGTTAATTTGCATACTTATCTGATTGGCTGAGTAGCGGAGTGGAGTGACACCATGGGCGTAGCCGAGTGACACCAATTTGCATGTTTCTCTTTTGTTAGTGTAGAAATCGTGCGCTTGTAGGGTCCCTAGGCCTACCCTGCAATCAGGGCCATGTCCGCTGCCCCACACCGCTCCGCAACGCTGCTTGCTGCCGCCCTGGGATGCTCTGCAACACTGCCACTGCCCTGGGACAGTCTGCGACGCTGCTTGCCACTGCTGCTGCCCCGCAAGCCCTGCGACGCGAAGCCCTGGGATGCTCCACCACACTGCCACCGCCCCGCAACCCTCCGTGATGCTGCCGCTGCCACGCGAGTCCAGTCCCCAGTCCCGCTCTGCTGACATCCAGCCTGTTCCCATGGTTCCCCATTGGCCATTCAGCGATGGGAGCCTGCGGGCTGGGAGGAGGGACCAAGAGGTGGTCAATGCACCTCATAGCAACTGGTCATTGGTTATTCTGGTCGTGATGCCTGGCCTTTTATTATTATAGACAAATAGCCCGGTGCACAAAAATTTGTGCACTTGGGGGTGAGGGTGAGGGGTGAGGCCAGACCCCTCAGCCCGACCTGCACCCTCTGTCATGTTCCAGGACCCCAGCCACTCCTGG
>NW_005359478.1:5249346-5286636 GCF_000412655.1 Myotis brandtii | reverse complement strand
CCCCTCGCCCCTCTCCTGGCTGCATAGTTTGCACTCCGCTCTCGGCTGCCTGATGCAAACCCCGGGAAGTTCCCACCCTGTTCTCAGCGGCCCCTCGCCCCTCTCCTGGCTGCATAGTTTGCGCAGGGCAAAGGCGGCCCGGGTGTGCATGTTGGCAGATCTGTGCATTAGCACCTGCCAGCCTTGGATCCCCGAGTGAGGGCCGTTTGTGGGTGTGGCCGGTGGCGGATCTGTGCTTAGCACCCACCAGCCTGGGATCCCCATGGGAGGGCCGTTTGTGGGCGTGGCCGGTGGCAGATCGCTGTGGTCCCGCCTGCCAGCCCTGGGTCGGGTCTCATACGGGCCGCCTGCCGCCGGGTCGCAGATAGCAGGCCCGGATGGCAGCGGGGCAGGTGGGATGGTGCTGTCCCGCCCTGCTGCAGTATGCAAATTAGCCACCATCTTTGTTGGCAGTTAACCGCCATCTTGGTTGGCAGCTAATTTGCATATCGGAGGTATGGTTAATTACCCTATTTATCTTTTATTAGATAGGATTTGTATTAGAAACACTATGTGCATCTTCTCCAAAAATGGTTCTTAGAACAATGTTATTGTGTTATGTGTCACCCTTTATGGCAGACACATTAAAGAAAACTGATTTCTCATGAACTTGAAGTCATATCTCTATGGGGATTTTTCCTCACATATTTCTATAGAGCAATAAAGAATTTAGTAATATGTGAGATTTTGGAATGCACACACTGTCCCTTGGCAAAGGCATTATTAAGTGTCTAGAATTTTGAATTTGTTATTATTTCAAATGAATATTTTTGGGAATACGAACTGTGTTTTCAATCATAGGTGTTGTCAGATGCTGCCTTACATTGTGACTTGCTTCTTCAACAAGGCTTTTCAGAGAGATTATTTTCAGAATGGTGAAATTATCATATCTGAAGTCTAGTCTTCAGGTTATAGGGCCAAAAACTAAATTTTATCAGTCTTAGAGTTTATAAATCTTTCAGGAACTGCATAACCAAATGCAGAAGACAGAGAGTTATGAATATCATTGTCTGGGAATTTTAATTCTAACCAGGCAGTTTTTGGTAGCCATGGAGTCCAAGCCAGAGTGGTTAGGTAGAGAATCCAAATGAATAATGGCCACAATACCAAACACTGAACAAATATTTCCTGGGGCCAATTATATCCCAGAGATTATCCTAGGTACCCAGAGGGGATATAAAAATGCAGAGATATAATGCCTGTTCTTAAGCAGTTTATAGTTTAGCAGAGAAACAGATAGGTAAACCAATGATCAGAGGATTGTGTATATGATAATTGCTCTAATGGAAGTATATTAGTCCATGAAAGAAAAGAAGGAGAACCTGACCAAAGACAATGGCTTTGGTGATGAGGATAAGGAATAGATTGAGAAAAAAAATTATGACATAGAATCATCAGACTTTAGTGATTGTGGTAGGTACCATCGGGGTTTCTGCCAAGCTCATAATAGTTTCCTTATCAGACTTCCTTATCCACAGGGGTGGGTTGAGCAGCCTTATTTTCACCATGTAAGACCATTTTCTTAGCCAGAATTGACTTGCCCAGGATTAACTACCCTGAGGTGGTCTCTTGACTGGAAAAGATAAAAATTTGGGAGCTATGGTAGCTTATATTCCTCCTGTAAAGTGGTTGGAGAAGCAGAGAAAAGTCAATTTGTCTGAGACAGAAGAATGAGAGGGATACGCTGAGAAAAGGAGAAGTGAAAGATGGGAAGAAACCCTACTGAACTTTCTTGACCCATAAGGGTCCAGCTATGTTCCTGTCTTTGGATTTTATGAGAACCACTAGACCTTTATGACAAATCCCACCTTCTTCTTCCCCCACTCAGCTAGCTTCAATTGGTTTCTATTAATTGAAATCAGTCTTTTTTATTTTTATTTTTTTTATTGATTTCAGAGAGGAAGGGAGAGGGAGAGAGATAGAAACATCAATGATGAGAGAGAATCACTGATCCGCTGCCTCCTGCATGCCTGTCACTGGGGATCGAGTCTGCAACCCAAGCATGTGCCCTTGAGTGGAATCGAACCCAGGACCCTTCAGTCCACAGGCTGACACTCTATCCACTGAGCCAAATCAAGTAGGGCTTGAAATCAGAGTCTTAACTAATACAGTACAGTGATTGAGTTGAGGTGAGGTATGAAGAAAAAGAAAGGACCTATTTGGTTCACTGAGGAGGATGGTGGTGGTGTTTTCATGGTCGGGGATAGGGAAGGAGAGAAAGTTTGGGTTGGATGAGATAATGAGTTAAGTTTTATAAATGCATAGTTTGAGATGTTTGTAGAATATCTCAGTGGGCATGACTAATAAGTAGTTGGAATTCAGGTGTCACATGAGATGGGACAAATATTTGAAAGTCAGCAGTCATTAGGGTGGTGTCACTGATGTGGATGCAATCACCTGAAAGGGTTTGGAGTGCAAAGGGAACAAAGGACTGAGCCCTGGGAAACACCAACATCTGAGGACAGGCATAGGAAAGGAATCCTATGGAGAGGCAGCTCAGACCAATGAGGTCAGCTGGAAGAGTGGGTCTGTAGCAATAGGCTATGAGAGACTAAGAATGAGGGGATGATCAATAATGTTAGAGGCTCCAAGTCAAATACTATGAGGACTGAAAATTTCTCATTGGATTTTGCTGGTAGATAATTGTTGATGATGCCAGCTGGATCATTTTCAGGGCATAATGGAGGGGGGTGGAATCCAGCTTTCAAGGACTGAGGAACAAAAGGGAAATAGAGCTGCCAGATGAACAGTAAGTGAAAGGTGAGACAACAAGTTATACTCTTTGTAGAAATTGGTTGTGAAAAGAAAAAAGAGGTGTGGAATGGTGGAGAGTGGGTAACCTCAGGGCTAAGGGAGAGAAAGAGGCATCTACTGGGCAGTCAGACGGGATATTAATGTTGAGGTACCCTCTTCCCCGCAGAGTGCTGAAGACACACATGAGCTAACCTTGTGCATAAAATGAGCTGTGCAAATCCAGTTCCCTTTTTAAGGACTTTGATCTAGAATAAAGGAAACTACCATCTAGCAGTGGAGAGGAAGTCAGTCCCACGGAGCTGTTGATAGGCAGGAAGATTAAAGCTGATGTGAGAGAAAAAGCAAGTGCTGCTGAATGAAGAGAAGAGGGGAAGGAAAGGGCCATGAACTTGATGGAAAGAAAAGTTGGAAATGGTCAATGCCAAGGGATGCTTTCGTTTCTGGTGTAATTTCAGTTCCTGTTCTGGGCCTTGGAAATAATTTTAACAAACACCCTTTCTCCTTGAGTTAGTGAAGATGGATGGATCTCTCCTTTTAACAAAATGAGGTCCATCAATTCTCTCAGATGTTTTTTCAAGATATTTTAAACCATCTGCTATTTTCCAAGTTGTATGATCTCAGGGGAGACCACTGAGTGCTGTGGTTAGGAGATGGGTTTGGATTTAAACCTAAATTTAAATCCTGTTTCTGCTACTTACACTGTGTGAGTTTGAGCAATTTATTTTCACCAGTAAAATAAGGATAATTACTTCTACTGCATAGAATAGTTTAAGGCTTAAAATAAGAATGCATAAAAAGAGTTCAGCTCAGTGTTTGGTAACAGAAAGTTCAATAGCCGCCAATTATTTTTGTAGCTATGTTAGATAGTCTTTTCTCTATCTTAAATGTCTGTTTGTTTTGTTTTGTTTTTAGCATCAATGAGTTCCTTCTAGCAACTAAGTACATATTCAGCCTCTTCACACTTTATATATTTGCATACTGATGTTTTCATGGTGCTTGGAATAATGAATATTGAAAAGCTTTAATCTATATGGCTGGCTGGTTGCCTTTTTTAAATAGATCTTCTCTAGAAACATAGTTAAATGGAGGATATACTTTGTTTAACCTTTTGAGTGCCAACGAATATCCTAGGAACTATGCTAAAATTGCCAAGGCATTTTTGCTGATTTTACAGCAGTTTAGGAAAAAAATTATAAAGCGCAAGTAAATGAAGTTACATATTCAAAAACTTAAGGAAACCTTTACTACATTGACATATTTAGCAATATCATCATCACTAATAAAAACAGACTTAGAACTGGATGCCATTTCAAAGCTTTGATAGCGCTCCCAGCACTTTTGGCAAAAGACAGAAGGAGCGCGATCCAATCGCGCTCCCCGGCACTCTAAGGGTTAAATGTACTTTAAAATATAAACATAATGGTGACTCACTTTATTTTATATAAAGAAAATATCTAATCATTCATTCATTCATCTATATACTCCCCAAATATTTCTCAAGGTTTTCCTAGGTACCAAGTGCAGTTAGGTGCCACGGATAATGTGGAGATGTATAAGACATCGTGATTTAAGAAGCTACATCTAGTAAGAGACGTGGATTCATATCACAGAATTATAGAGCAAAGATAAGTCATCCCAAATCTCTCATTTCCAAATGGGGAAACTGAGACACAGGGAGGCGAAAGAGTAATGCAGGGATCAGAATCGGGATTGTCCCAATCCTAGCCCTGTCCTTGTTCCAAATCATTTAATACAATACAGAACAAAGCAAATGCCCTGATAAGCATTGGGCTGTAATAAAGGAATAACAAATGAGAGACAGGGAAGTGTTTGAATTCATGTGTGATGAAAAGTAGGAGGTAGGCCTCCAAGCAGAGGGCCAGATGTGAGCAAAGACACTGAAGTGTGGACGAGAACATGGATGGCCCTATGACCTGGGGAAAGTGCCATGTGGAGGTAAGAGGTGAGAACTGACATCGCACCAAATTCCAGGCTGCTACAGTAATACTCCAAGGCATCTGTGTTTTCCTATTAGGGGATTTTAATTTTTTATTTTAGAAGTTTATGACTTGATGGGATCTGTTTTAGAGGAGGTAGCTCAGGTGGCATGGAGAACAAGGTTTGGGCGAGGCAGAGCGAGACCACCTTGAAGGCTACTGAGTTGGCCAGGTGAGGAGTGGCCACAGCAAAAGGAAGCAAGGAGGCCCCACCAGAGGAGCAGTAGAGAGGAAACATGGATGTCGAGTAATGACACGTGGTGGTCATAATAATGGTTTTAGTTGTAACTAAACACATTTTTTAATATTTTGGATTTATTTGTTTTAGTAATACATGGATTCAATTATTTTCATTAAAACAATAAGGTGTACTTTAAAGGTTTCCTCATTGAAATAACATAAGAGGGTGTTTACAAA
Organism: Myotis brandtii; assembly: GCF_000412655.1. Classification (NCBI taxonomy): domain Eukaryota; kingdom Metazoa; phylum Chordata; class Mammalia; order Chiroptera; family Vespertilionidae; genus Myotis; species Myotis brandtii. The sequence continues at coordinate 5,281,429 of NW_005359478.1, read as the reverse complement.
ATCTTTAATGAGGTCAACAAAGCAGCCTCAAAACTAGTCCACATATCTTCCTCCCTGGGACCTCTGCCTTCCACAACCCCCTAAAAAGAATTGACAACTGTCCTGTGTGCCACTAGGGTATTGGATATATACTTGTTAGAATCATAAGTATTTATATAAACATCTGTTTTTTTCTAACCTACCGTAACCTCCTTGAGAACAGGAATATGCCTTTGCTTTGTTTCCCTCGTATCTAGCTTAGTTCCTTATCTGTGTATTACCACAGCCTTCTGTGAGCATTCCTTTCCTTCCTGGGTAACTCCGCAAGATTTTTTAATCAACACAGTTATGAGCATGCCTACTCAGAATATCAAGCAGTACACCTGTATGCATTTCTCCATTTTTTTTTACAAGAATGGCAAAATTCCTTAGTAAAATCCACATTAGATCTCAAAATTCCCTTTCTGTACTAGCAAAACACGTATGCCAAACAAGAAATGCATGAGGCTCTAAAATGATTTATAGATGAACCCATCCTGGTCCTAAATATCACCACTTCCTTTTCTGTGTTAAGACTCTTTGAAACTTTCTATTTTCTGACCAACCACTTTGGTCTGTAGTTTGTAGAATTATAAAGCAGCTCATAGTTATTGAGAGCTCTCCAGGTGCTACAGAGTCTTCTAAGCACTTTCTATGTAACCCTCACTACATAGATATAAGAATATCCTCTTATTCTCCCACTAGAGGCCCGGTGCACAAAAATTTGTGCACTGGAGGGGGGGGTCCCTCAGCCCAGCCTGCCCCCTATCACATACTGGGAGCCCTCAGGGATGTCCTACTGACGGCTTAGGCCGGCTCCCTGCTCCCCTTGGGGAGCGGGCCTAAGCCACAGTCTGGCTTTGTGGGAGGCGACCAGGCTGATCAGGGGAAGGCACCAGCCCCATCACCCCGTTGCTGCAGCCACTGCCAGCCACCAAGGTGTTTTCATCAACACAGACTCCAGTCCCTTCACCATGAAAAAATGACAACTTTCTTTAGGCATTTTCAAGATGTGTCTTTCATAGGATATGACATTTCTTTCTTTCTTTCTTTTTGTATCCTCACCTGAGGATATATTAAGAGAATGTGGAAGAGAAAGGGGAAGACAGAGAGAAAAATCAAAGTGAGAGGAACACTTTGATTGGTTGCCTCCTGCATAAGCCCTGACCTGGGCCCGGGCCAGGGAGAAGCCTGCAACCTAGGTACATGCCCTTAGTCAGAATTGAACCCAGACCCTGTGGTGGGCAGGCCGAGGCATTATCCACTGAGCAAAACCAGCTAGGGCAGGATATGACATTTCTTAGCCCTCCAGCAGCGGACCTTCCTTTTTTTCTCCAGGAGTGTGGTAAAAAACCCTAGATCACCTTATTGGATTCTTATTACCCAAGTTACTAAGAATATTACCAGTGGCATACAGGGACCTTAGCCAATCAGCAGTCAGAAAAGGTGTTTCCTCTGTAGTTCACACCAATTGCCAGCTTGGCCCCTGCCCAGGCCTAACGCCTCTGGCCAGCTCCCGCAATTGTCGGATCCGCCCCTGCTCCCCGCCATCGCCAGCTCCACCACTGCCCAGGCCTAATGCCTGTGGCCGAGGCGTTAGGCCTGGTCAGGGGACCCCTCAGCTCTGATTGCAGGCTCCGATTGCTGCTGGGCGCCTATGTATGCAAATTAACCGCCATCTTTGTTTGGTTAATTTGCATACTCATCCGATTGGCTAGTGGGCATAGTGAAGGTATGATCAATTTGCATGTTTGTCTATCATTAGGTAAGATTTTATAGATGGGGAAACTAAAGAACAAAGATGTTCAATAACTTGGTTAAGGTCACACGACACAAAGGAGCAAAGCCAGAATTTTACCTTAGCAGTCTAAATCCAAGCCAATTCTTTCAAACAGTCCACAATACTGTCTTTTATTGAATCCTTCCTCTTAAAATTGAAAATCTAAATAACATTTATCAATGTTTAGTCTTCTAGAATTTCTCTAGTTCTCCACTGTAGGCAAAAATTTGCCAGGCATTATGAAATCATATTAACTTTTTTTTTTAGAAACAAAGAATTCACCAGAGTCAATAGAGCTAAAAGCATTCAAAATGACAGTAAGTTATGGCATGTTCTTGTTCTCTTGTATTACCCTTTCCAATTTGCACAGCATTTCATTGACTGCGACGGTTCAGTCTAAATGTTACTCTTACTGTGACTCCTCCTCTAGCCCCCCAACCTCTAGGCAGACTTGGGTATTTTTAAAGTTATGTGTTCCCTGGATTTCATACTCACCTCTAGAACTATAATTATTTTAGGTATATTTTCTTATATATTTTATAGTTATTTGTTTGCATGTTCATATTCCTACTGGACTATCAACATCTTGATAGAAAAGATGACATCTCCTCAATAAAAAGGCCCATGATTGAGTACAGTGCCTGACATAGCAGGTGCTCAATAAATATTACTGACAAAAACTGGAGGAAAGCAAAACAGATTCTGACAAACTCAGGTTTCTCTGTCATAAAAGTCAAGGTGATACTGTTATCCCCAAGATACAGGCTTATTCCTCTCTTGTAGATCTTTAAACAAACAAACAAACAAGACACAAAAACACAAATGAAGCAATCTATCCTTTTTTTTTTTTTAGTTCTTTCTGGGCTATAGTTTTTCTGGTTCTATTCTGGGAGGTTTGTGCCACTGTTTTGAAGTTGTCTTGGTTATGTGCCCAGTCTATGCTTTTGGGTCTCAGTCCATCAGCAAAGCCATTATTTCCTCATTGGGGTTATATGCTATTGTAGTGTTAGGAATTTCTTTTTAATAGTCCCATCTTTCCTGACCCATCCACTGTCCATCTTCCGATTGTTCTTCATTGAAATCTATCTAATTGAAATCTATCTAATTTTGTTTGAAGTGTTTGAAATCTGCCTTCTCAAAATATAGGGATTATGACTAGTGACTCTCTTAGCTGGTAACTTTACATGATTATCTGCTGTGCATTTTCATATCCATAACTTTAAATTAGCATGTGAAGGAACTAAAGTTGGAGGAATTTAGTAAAATGCTCAAGGTGAGACATCTTAGTGGCAGGAAATTGTATAAAACCAGGTCTGAGTGATGTTAAAGTGTGTGCTCTTAATCCGTGTTGCACAATGTATGCTCTTAAATCCTAATTGATGAGCCTCAGTCCTCAGGAGCCCCACTGCCTAATGTAAACCTGCATGCAAGCTTGCTCTATAAGCCAGGCAGCCAGTACCCAGCAGGACAGGTATTTGAAGCAAAGTTCCTAACTGCTGGTTTTTTAATATATTTTATTGATTTTTTACAGAGAGGAAGGGAGAGAGATAGAGAGTCAGAAACATCGATGAGAGAGAAACATCGATCAGCTGCCTCCTGCACATCTCCTACTACTGGGGATGTGCCTGCAACCCAGGTACATGCCCTTGACCGGAATCGAACCTGGGACCCTTCAGTCCGCAGGCCGACGCTCTATCCACTGAGCCAAACCGCCTAACTGCTGGTTTGATCCTATTTCTACTATGTCTCCATTATGGGCTTAGGTAGAAAGAGCCAGCACTGACTTAGTTTCTTATATGATATTTTGAAGGATTAGAATAAATTTTAAGAGTGTGGAAAGACATAGCACCACTGAATTGAAACAGTATCTTGGAAAAAGTTTGGCCTCTCAACCTTTACTCCCTGTCTTCATTCACACAGAGTGGGAGTGGGAGTAACTGGTGTGTTCCATTGAAGGTTCTGTTGATGCAATCCTGAAGTTGTAGGCAGATAGCAAGGTCAGTAGTTCCTTTTCTGGAGTTGCTGTTAGAGGATTTTCCCTGTCACTTTTTTCCACTTCTGCTTTTATAATGAAAATCGAAAGACTAATAGGAAAAACAAGAGCAAGGGAAAAATTTGCACAAACTCCTGATCACGGATTTTCTCTGAATTTATTTTTAAAAATCCAAGGTTTATAGAAAATACGGTTTAGTTTACTGATCCCTTTTAGTTATATTGGTTTATTGGCTTTGTCTCCTTAAGCTGTCTATTCCTTCAAAGGACAGTCATCCAGCCTTTGCTGGTATCCAGTTCTCTTAACATCTAACTGTTGTCACGTCTGATTAGTCTAATTCCTTCCTCCTGTAATGGTCCTTCTGATATTTGAAGAGTGTTACAATGAACTTCTATGTCTTCCCTCACTAGGCCAAACACTATACTTGTACAGATGAAAGTCTAGGAGTCAATGACCTGACTCTGCCACTTATTAACCATGCTACCTTGGTCAAGGCACTTAATGTAACTCAATTTCAGCATTACCATCCATAAATATCAATATAATAATTTTACCTCATAGGATGGTTATGGATGAGGATCAAAATCAATATCAGAGAGTTTGTCAAAGACTTGTACACTGCAAATGGGTGTGTAAATGTGATCATGGCTACCCTGTCCCTGCTCACACTTCAGTTGTTGTTATACTTACCTGAAATAAAGGATTTCAGAATGGGGCTCATCGGTAAAGGGTACATGGAGATAAGCTGCTCTCCCAATAAAAACACTATTCTTCTTTAGTATATCTAAAGTGGCATTAATTTTGCTAGTACCTATCCTGGCTCATCTTAAACTTTTCCTCAGGTAGCTTCCACTCATGTTATTTACCTTAGAAGTGGGCATTAATCTTTGTGCCAGTTAAATTTCACATTGTTGAGTCTTGGCCCAATGTTTGAGTATGTTTAAGATATTTAGAATATTGGGTGAATCTTCAGAATTAGTTTTACTCCCCAGCTTTGCAGCATCTGAAAATAGACCAATTTTATTTCCAATATCCTTTGCCTATGGCTTGTATAAGTCATGGGTTCATCGTCTACTTTTCCATGGCTGGACTAGAAGAATCTGCGTCTAGGGATCTAGGAAGTTCTGAAATAGTTTGAGATGGGATCTTCCAGGCATCTAACTGCACAATACTTTGAAAGGTACTATTGCTGGCATATTTTGTTGTTGTTGGGTTGGTGGCATGGAGAGGCTGTGTTAGGTAGCTTATTTTCCTTGCCAATGCTTATGACAGGTCTCTACTGATAATTTTTGAAGAAAGATTGATAATGCCCTCTGTGAAAGAGCTGAGAACTTTCTATTATGGTTGATACGATGATGAAAGAAAACAGCCTGACTCATCTCACTTCAGATTTTGAAGGCCTTTCCACACCCATTTATTGCATGTGAGCAGTTTCCCTTTTCACGGGAATGGAGAAAAATATATTCATTTGCCAGAATTTATATTCTTTGTTGTCTTAAGGCTATATAACAACAATTCTTAACATCATCTAAAAGATGAAGATGCATGAATTGGGTCTAAAATAAAAGTGTCCTACTACAGATAGATCAAGTGATAAAATAACAACGCTTTTCAGGAGTGTTAATATAGATTAAAGAGCCAGGTAGGGAACAATGAATAGGATTGGCCTTGGTACTTGGGCTTAAAAAATATGCATATGGATCTTTTTCTCAGCTTTTTTGTTCACCTTAGCATTTCATTATAATTCTTCCAAAGTATCCTGCTTCCTTACTCTTTTTTATTGAGATATAATTGACATATTATATTAGTTTAAGGCACGCAACATAATGACTTGATATTTGTATATATTGAAAAATGATCACCACAGTAAGTCTAGTTAACACCTATCACCACACATAAATACAAATTTTTTCCTTCTGATGAGAACTTTTAAAATCTATTCTCTTAGTAACTTTCTAATACACAATACAGCATTATTAACTACTAGAGGCCTGGTGCACTGATTCGTGCACTGGTGGGGTCCCTCAGTGTGGCCTGCAGGGATCAGGCCAAGGCAGGTGGCCAGGGAGGAGCTTGAGCCCGGGCCTGGTACCACACCACTCCTGCTCATCCTGGCCCCGCTGCGCCTGCTGTGGGCTCACGCCCAGTTAGTCCCGATTGGGAGAGGCTCATGCCACTGCAGCAGCGCTCGCCAGCTGTGAGCCCAGCATCTGGTGCCTATTGGTCAGCTGAGTGATGCTCCTGCTGTGGGAGCGCACTGACCACCAGGGGGCATGCTCCTGCATTGAGCGTCTGCCCCCTTTCTCAGCTTTTTTGTTCACCTTAGCATTTCATTATAATTCTTCCAAAGTATCCTGCTTCCTTACTCTTTTTTATTGAGATATAATTGACATATTATATTAGTTTAAGGCACGCAACATAATGACTTGATATTTGTATATATTGAAAAATGATCACCACAGTAAGTCTAGTTAACACCTATCACCACACATAAATACAAATTTTTTCCTTCTGATGAGAACTTTTAAAATCTATTCTCTTAGTAACTTTCTAATACACAATACAGCATTATTAACTACTAGAGGCCTGGTGCACTGATTCGTGCACTGGTGGGGTCCCTCAGTGTGGCCTGCAGGGATCAGGCCAAGGCAGGTGGCCAGGGAGGAGCTTGAGCCCGGGCCTGGTACCACACCACTCCTGCTCATCCTGGCCCCGCTGCGCCTGCTGTGGGCTCACGCCCAGTTAGTCCCGATTGGGAGAGGCTCATGCCACTGCAGCAGCGCTCGCCAGCTGTGAGCCCAGCATCTGGTGCCTATTGGTCAGCTGAGTGATGCTCCTGCTGTGGGAGCGCACTGACCACCAGGGGGCATGCTCCTGCATTGAGCGTCTGCCCCCTTGGTGGTCAGTGCGCGTCATAGCAACCGGTCGACCAGTCGCTTAGGCTTTTATATATAAAGTCAGTCACCATGCTGTGTATTACCACTTCCTTAATCTTTAATGACTTCATGACATCTTTAATTTCTGCTTTTATACTCAACCTCTCTTCTGTGCCTTCAAACATGCTTAAATTTTTCTATCTTGAAAACCTTCCTTTGACCTGTCTATAAACTCTAGCAATCAGGGAATTGAACTTTTCAAATCATAGTCTAGACACCCTTTGCTTCTACTTCCTTGTCTTGCAATCATGTATGGAGCTTGTGTTCCACCTCTACCACCAAACTGAAAACGGTAAAGTCATCCATGACATCTCCAGTGGCCTATTCTCAGTTATCTTAATCTTTAATGTCTTTGTAGGATTGTGACTTGACTATATTCCTGAAACTCTCCCTGGTCCTTGACCTCCAATATACAGGGTGTCTCAAAAAAGGAATACACACTTTTCCATCTTGCATTTTATACTCGTCATGCCCAAATCCTCTTGGTTTCTTGATAAGTCTTCACTCACCTCTGGTCCTTGGGACATGATGCTCCCTGTCCCAGGAGTACTCATCCCCACTTCCACTTCATCTAGCTAACGCCTTACTCCTCTTAGCTGAAATGTAAGTTCTTTAAGGAGGCCTTCTCCAACCTTTAAAGTAGGGTTCTCTGCTCTTGGACTTCAGAGATCCATATCACAACATCTATTTTATTGTTATTATCTCTTTAACTGTCAGTCATGTTAATTAAGCTATAGGTTTTGTAAAAAATTGGTTTATTGCTATATCCTCTCAGAGCTTGGTGCATGTAATTATTTGCTAGCAGTTGTTGAATGGATGGATGGAGAAATGAATGAGTAGCCATTCATTCTCTGTCATGTCTACTGATTCCTCTTCTTTCTGAATTCTCATGTATAAAAATTGGAATGATTATATCTGTCATAACTATTTCACAGTGTTGTGAAAATTAAATGAGGTAATGTATATAAAAGGACTTACATATAAGTTATAAAGAGATATGCTAGTCTATTGCTTACTATTATTTTCATTCCCTCATTAACAAGAGTTAGTCTCTCATCTGTGATAAAAAATGCCGTCAGAAATATTTCTATTAGGACAGATGTTTAAGGGTGCAATGAGCCCTAGAGATCTAATGCACAGTACAGTGAATATAGACAACACTGAATTATAATCTTTAAACTTGCTAAGAAACTAGAACTTAATTATTTCAACCACTAAGCAGAACGGATAATAATGTAACATGATAGACAGAGGTGATAATTATTGTTACAATGACAAGTATAGTACAACATATATTAGTAAATCTACCAAATTAGCATGCTAACCACCTAAAATTTGCACAATGTTTTATGTTAAATATATTTCAATTTAAAAAGAAATATTTGTATTAGAATTTTCATGGACTTCTGAGAGTAAACAAATCTGTGTTATTCTGATTAATCAAAAATTCAAGAGGACTTGGATGAGAGTTGTAAAATCACTGATATTCTTATGGAGGGTTCTCAGGATAATCTGAGTTTTTCATTTTGTAATCTTAAGTCAAGTCACAGGAATTTTTAACAAAATAATTCCTATTTAAAGTTATCCTACCCTGAAAGTGATCCCATATTCAATAATGTCTTCCCTCATACTATAGGATCCTCTTTCTGAATTCTTTGTTTTTGATGCCAGAAACTCATCCAATTTCTTTGTTAATTAGTTTACCATGGAAACAGAATGACAGGTTTGAGAAGTTACCAAATCAGGAAGAGTTTTATTCCCTTACATTCATCTACTGTTTGGGGGTTACTCTTGGAGTGCTCTTAGATATTCCATTCACTGACAGTAGAATAGAAATGAATGTTATTTTTCAGAGTTTAAGTTGAGAACATCCAAATCCAGGAAGGAAGTAATTTTCCAGAAGTTCTCCAGACAGTGCTGTCTCAGATTTAGGAACAAGGTAATTTCTTGACATCTACTTCAAGGAGTTCATCACTAAGCTGTTCTCACAGGTTATGGTGATCACAACACATTCCAGTTCCAAGTATTAACCAGTTCCAAGCATTTGTACTGGACTTTGGCTGCGTCAGATAACTGGTTTGTACTATTGTTTCATTAAAAAGGAAATAGCAAAGAAAGAGGAAACAAACGTAGACTGAGGTCATGTCGTGGACTTTATCTTGGATGACTGATGTTCATTTGAACTTGGGCAAGTTAGCAGCCCTGGCCCACACTCACTGCTTCATGCTCCAGCTTCATAGCACAGCAGGATGGTCACTGTCCTTCCACATATGGCCACACAGAAGGAAGCAGTGTTTACCTTCTATAGGCCCATAAGGTGGAGTAAGAGTCTCTGTTTCAGAGTGGAGGCCCAAAATTCAGGGTACAGAGTGTGTCTAGAACTCTAGGTGGCTGACACACCTTCTGCAGCTAGACAAGAATAACTAATAATATCTACTGAACATTGAGTGTACTAGGCACTGTTTTAAGTACTTTATGTGAATCATCTAATTGAATTCTCACAACAAATCCATGCCAAATAAGGAAACCAAGATGGAGAGGAGATATAAAACTTGCCCAAGGTGACCCAAAAAATAAGTAGCAAAGCCAGGCTACAAGCTCAGATAGTTTGACTCTGAGACTGACCTCTTCATCCTTCTGCTGTATCAGCTCACTCGTCAATGTAGATTATATGCCTCAGGTAAGGCATAAAATCCTTTCAAAATACCATGATAGTGGGAGGACAGTTGTTGCTTAGACTGAGAATAACTATTATGATGCCTGCTGGTGGTTTAAATAAAAACCACAAATGAAGATGTCACTTTGTAAAGTGTATGACTGTCTAACAACTATGCTGTACACCTGAGACACTGAATGTAAACTGTAATTAAAAAATTAAAAAATACACATAATTTGGATCATAAACAAAGAAATGAAGTTGTCTCTTTTTAAAAATGTGTTTTAATTGACTTTAGAGAGAGGAAAGTAGAGGGAAAGAGAGATAGAAATATCATCCCTGGCCAGTGTTACTCAGTGGTTGCAGCATCATCCCATGAACCCAAGGGTTTCGGGGTCGATTCCAGTTAAGGGCACATACCTGGATTGTAGGTTCCCTGCTCCAGTTGGGGCCATGTGGAAACAAATTAATGTAGCTCTCTCACATTGCTGTTTCTCTCTCTCTCTCTCTCTCTCTCTCTCTCTCTCTCTCTCTCTCTCTCTCCTCTCTCCCCACCCACTCCCTTTCACTCTCTAAAATCAATGGAAAAAAGGATTAACAACAACAACAAAAGTAACATCTATGGTGGTGGTCACCTCCTGCCTGCCCTCTACTGGGGATCAAGCCGCAACCAAGTGAGCCATACCGATTGGGCAGAAAGTATCTTTCAATCAGGTATTTTTTGAATAATACATAACTGATCTCCGAGGGAATGGTAAAGGAATAATGGGAACTGAACCTTGGCCAAAAGGAGCTGAGAATCTGAACCAATCCATGGGATAGCATGGAAGCAAATACATCCTTGGGAAATCTGCCACTGATGAAGCATGTCTATAATCACCAGGAAATGAGGTTTCCACATGATTTCTGACACTGAGGCTTCTCCCTATGGGAGTAACACCAGAGTTTGGAGAAGAAAAATTGGGCTTCTGGTTTCTTTCTGAAGCTCTAGAATAACTTCTTGGCTTTTTGTTGGGTGTCAATGACGCAGTCATTCCATGACATAGGAAATATATTCCAGTGAGGAAAATAAAACCAAATGAGAAAACCTGGGAAAATTGCCCATGCATATAATTTGCTTTGTCACATTTTTTAGGGCTATGGTAGGGAAAGTTATGGCAAATTCTACTCTTTTCTCTTAGGGATTCCAGAAGACATTATGCTTGAATAACTCTCACTTAAAATAGGGATGCTAAACAGACCTACGGGATGATAAAGACTCCATCTACAACCATCCATCACCATTGCTTTCTAAATGCTAGGGACAAGTTCAACATAATGCAAAGACCAGGCAAGAGCCCCAGGAGAGAGACTATATAAGCACAGTCCATGATTTTCAAGGACTTTGCAGTTTAGTTAGAGACAAAAAGTACTTATATGAAACACTGAAAGACCCCGATAAGAAAACGCAAAGTGGATATTGTTATCTAGATAACAGAAAGGAAGATGAGTGAGAGCCGAGTAGCCGTGGAACGCTCCCAGAGAAAGTAGAGATGAGAATGTATAAAGGGATTTTATGAGTATCTGTGCGTGTCTGGGGTGGTTAGGGTTAGGGTTGTGGTTAGGGTTAGGGTTACAGTTAGGGTTAGGGTTAGCCAAAGGAGACATCTGTGATGATGCCATTCCACCTCTCTGCTCTTTTCTTGACAGAACTGGCAATCGATCTAAATGCAATGTCACTAGATGTCCATTTAAATACTGGGACAAATTTGGACAAGATAAATTAATTTTAGTTAGCTTCCAAGTCGGTGATAAAAGGTACCAAGGTTCAAATAAAATAAGTATACTTGAAAGTTGCTAAGAGAGTAGATCTTAAAAGTGCTATCACAAGGGGAAAAAAGTAGCTATGTGTGGTGACAGCTGTTAACTAGGCTTATTGTGGTGATAGTTTTTCAATATAGATAAATATCAAATCATTACGTTATACACTTGAAACTATAACAATGTTATATGTCACTTATACCTGGAAAAAGACACTTAATATTTGTTGATTATAAAAGTGATAAAAGGGGCCTCTTAAATGAATTAGTGATATGCTTTTTGGTGTGGCTTCTTCAGATGTGTTTGTGACATAACCTTTATTTAGCTTACCCATAATGCTTAGTGGGCCCAATAATGCAGATGCCTCTTGCAAGAAATGATGGGAACACTTTATGAGATGAGAACCCATCCTCTAATTTAGAAAACACAGCACAAATACTAGGAAATATTCCAATAACTTAGAAATCAAAAGTCTTGGTTTGTGTCCTCTAAAAAAAGAAAATAGAAAGGAAAAGAAAAAGAAGGTAATGGCTCTGTCAGAGAAAGCTGTGCAGGCATATTGGGTAGTTTCTCAATGTTTATATATATATATTTCTTTAACACTAGTAATGTTTTAATTTACAAAAAGAATTAAATAACTGAGCTGTTTTCTCTAAAGTATCACATATTGAAACATGACTATTAGGTGATATTTTTCTTGTTTTATACGATAATGGCTACTGCACAAGATTGTATTTGGTTTTTCACATATGGAGAAATCTCAATTCGTGTCAATATGCTTTATAACTTGTTCTTCGATATATTGAACTTTATAATTCAGATCTTGAATTTTTTTCCTTACTGTAGCACACAGAGATTGTTGGATTTCTTGTATTAGATAAGACCACAAGATACAATAACTCTTTAATCCATCATCTTTAACATCTGAGTTTTACTTCTATCTTTTTGAAAAACTTGTTTCCATGTATCTTGGAAAAAGATTTTCCATTTTCTTCATTTTCAGGTTTTATATATATATAGCCTAAGCGACTGAATGACCGAACGACTGAATGACCGCTATGACGCGCACTGACAACCAAGGGGCAGACACTCGATGCAGGAGAGCTGCCCCCTGGTGGTTAGTGCACTCCCACAGCAAACCTCCCAGGGTCCTTCCCCCCAGCCAGCCGGCCCCATTGGCCCCTGATTGGGGCTGCCGGCCAACCTCCCGTGGCCCCTCCCCCAGGCCAACCAACCTCCTGCGGCCCCTCCCCCTGGCCAACCTCCCATGGCCCCAATTGTCCCCGATCGCTGGCCAGGCTGAGGGACTCCACCCATGCACGAATTCGTGCACCAGGCCTCTAGTTATGATATAATAGAGAAATTTTTACATGTCTGAGGCTTTGGTACAGGGAGGGAGATGCCTAAGGAGAGGCTGGGGTGGGAAGCATTGCAGGGAGACGTGGAAAAGGAGCAGCCAGAAGTATTAAGTCATAGGCCCCCAAACCGAAATGGCCATTTTTTCTGAGAGGAGCTAGTGGCTCCTGCCTTAGAGACCTACTGTATAAATAAATATGAACATATGTAGGTCTCTAATGGCAAGCCACCAATTTGTCAGTTTATTCTGGCTACTTTTCAGGGATCTTGGGGAATTTTCTTTAAAATTAATACGTTGATATCTTAATTTGTGACACATTTTCCTAATTAATCTATGTATGTCTTATTCATTTCCTTCTTCAGTTCCTAATCTGGTTTTAGAATGCTCATTCTCTCTTCCCATTTCTTTTTTCAGGGAAAAAATTACTTCAGCCCATGAACCTCTGCAAAATTGCTAAATTCTATATTTTGAGGGAAGAGTTTTCTAAGGATAAGAATGAGGTCTATTGAATGAGGCAAATTGTGCAACGTGATTAACTAAGGTCAAATAAAGAGGTAATGTCTTTTGTACCCGTTTGTCTTCCTTCTTAGCACACTTTCCTGTAACCTGGGCTCTTCCCTTCATCGCATTAGACACTTAAATCCTTTTATTATACGGCATCACCACCTTCTACTTTCCCAATAAATATCTGAAACTCTGTATCCTAACCCCCTCTCTCCTCTCCAGCAAATTCACCCTGTGTGAACCTAAGACCTTGCTCATAGCTGGCTGCCACTTTGGAAAAGACCTAATGATTTCATGGGAAGGAAGCATTGACCTAAACTTAAAGAGTTTAATGTGTTATGTTGGGTGGAGTAAACATTCATTTATTCATTCATGATCTGCTTTGTCCCAGAAAGAATTTCAAGTTAATGGCTAGAAACTCTTTTGGGGTCTTTCTTCCTTTTCCACTTGTTGAACTCTCAATAGGCACTGGCTACTCTGTTAAGCACTGGGGGGCAAAGATGAAAGTGGCCCATGTGGTACAGTGTCTTGTCTTTGGAGAGCTCATAGTCTAGCCAGAGAAATATACATATAAACCGGATTTTACCAGGACCCAGAAGCAGGTGAGAACTTGTATTCTGGTCAGTGAGGGGGAAAAGGCTTGTGTGGCTTTTCCTGGGAAGAGAAAATATTGAGAAAGGCAATTCTCTCCTTTGCCTCTTTCACTGGGAAAGTGGTAGAAGAGAACTAAAATGAAAGCCCGAAAGGATGAATGCTGGTTTTATTATCTTGAAGCAGAAAAGCAATTGGTGAAAGCTGCTCTAGAAAGCAGCCCACCATTGGGGCTGGAGGCCAGTGTGACACAGACCACGCACTTAATGCACAAGGGTGTTAGAGAGTCTGAGCCTTTGTTCCTGGTTAGCAACATGCTAGGTTCACCTGCCTTTCTTGGTGTGAACAACTCTTCTTGATGATGGATGGTGGTGCTGGTGTGGGTGGGAGTCAGAGAGAGGATATGGGAAACAAGAGCTTCTTTGGCCAGGCCTCACTGCAGTCCTAACAACAAGGACCAAAAGGCAGCATCCAGCTCTCACAGGTTCCCCTCTGACTTTATGTAGGTCCTTGAACAATAGTCTCAGTTGCCTTGTTCAAAGGAGGTCCTGGAATTCACAGCCCGACTCTAGTGCACAAGGAAGGATGGCTAGGATCCAAGAGAGGAAAATTTAATTTCCTAAAATTTTCTGCTCCTGTCATTTGGTCTCACCCCTGTTTTAGTCCCACGCATCCACTCTGCACACTTTGGCCTTTGTGTTTTTAGTTCTCACTGTGGAACACCCTTCTCCAAACCTACCAACCCTCCTTTCCATTGCATAACGAGGGAACTCCCTTACTCCAGGACTCTCGTCATGGACGTTTGTGTTATTATTTAGATTCCTATGGCTCTTTAACTCCTTTTGATATGCTCACTATGTCTTCCAAGCTGCACAGAAAGGGATTAAGTCACAGAATCCTTTCACATGCACAATAGAAGGAACATAGTGCTGGGCCCTATGGATAGATGCTTACTTGGTTGATGCTGTAGCAGCTTATAGCATTAGACAACCAGAATGGTGAAGGAGTGGAGACTCAGAGCTGAGGAAAAATGTAAAGATAACCAGGATTATGGTACTGATGGATAGGACTCTCAAAGAGCCATCTACTAGCTCTGACTGCTTATCACAGCTGGTTTACTGGTGTCATTTTGAAATTCCTACTTCACTAGATTGCTAAGGAAAAGAAGGCATGCTCAGAAGACTGAGCATGGGTAGTCTTTGAGGTTCTCAGGCAGATACAGGCTGAATATTAAACACAGTCAGCACCTCTCTGTTGAGCCCTTGGCTGACCCATTCCAGCCCCTGCTTTCATCAGCTCTGTGTAATACTTTGCATGAAAGTACGAGGCCAGTCTCCTTCATCACATGGATTGTGGTGAACCTTGGAAAAGAATGGAGCATGTTTTTACAATTCATCATACATTTGAACTTAACTGGAATGCTCTGGACCACCCTTGCTCTCAAGCATCAAACACATGCACACAGCCACCCAAGTTGGAGCTTACATTTGAAGAAGTTAGAGCTACCGCTATTCTTTGTCTTGGGTGATATATTAAAGTTGAGGATGTGAGCACGTGGGAAAGCATTCTCCATTGTTTTTGATAAGAAATAAAAGAATAATTAGCAAAAGTCCAGAGGACATTCTATAAATCTTCTCTCATTTCCTGAGCATCCATAGGGAGTGCAAAGGTCAAGATACCAGAAGTGACACTCACCAGAGCATAGCGGGGCCGAGAACTACTCAAGAACTCGTGGCTTGCTGTGGGGCTTTCTATTACAGCACCTACAAGCAATTTCATCCAGTTGGACAAGATAAAATAATAGGGTCCAAGTCAAAAGTTCCAAGAAAAAGCCCATTTCTTTTTTATGACGTTACTAATGGTAATAATAAAAACAGTATCAAATAAATGAGTGATTATTATGCGTTTTACACATTTGAGTTCATTTACTCTTCACAGTAGGTCTAGTATTACCTCCACTCTACAGATAAGTAAACAGAGGCATGTAGTGGATAAAGAACTTGTCTAAAGTATATTAAGGGAAGAAGGTAGGCTTCAGGCTTCAAACTTTGCTCAAAAAGGGAAATATAAAGATAGGTCCTTGATTCTAGAGGAGGAAATCTAAGCCTTCTTTATCCACAGGGCCTTGGCAGTACTTGGGCTGAAGCAGAGTTTAATAAAACTCTTGAGGCTGGTTGGATCAATGAGTAGATGGTAGACGGTCAGGGACCTCTTCTTTTCATGTGCTCTCTTTGCCGTGGTGATATTTATACCCAGGGTTGTAGGGAGTTTAGGTTCTCTTGATATAAGGTCCCCAGGTGGTTTTAATGGATAGTGATCCCATTTGTTTCCTTTTCTCCACCTCCTATGTCCAGAGAGGGAGTGGAGGCTGTATAGTCAGGCCACAGTACAGCCAAATTTTGTGCTATTGTAAAGGCCTTGGTTTAAGGTGCTTTTTCATGTGAGATCCTAAGAATGTACTCTGACGGTGAGGACGACCTTTTCATTTGCTTTTTTTTCCCCTTTTCTTCTCTCCCCTTTTCCTCTTTGCTATAACTTTATCTTTTCTTTTTCTGTTTCTATTCATTTAAATAAGAGCCAGACTTATTTAAAGTATCCTAAAATATTGTCATATATGTGCGTATACATTTGTCTATCTATCTATCATCTATCTATCTATCTTTTTAGACATCATATCTCATTCTGTGGTTGTATGATTTACACACGCAAGATCTCTAAAGGGGGTATTAAGTAAGATACAGAGATACAAACCTAATCTAATTCCCAGCTCCAGTGAACTCAGATTGAGCTAACTACAGCAAATCCTTATTTTATTTTATTTTTTTTTTCAAAATATATTTTATTGATTTTTTACAGAGAGGAAGGGAGAGGGATAGAGAGTTAGAAACATCGATGAGAGAGAAACATCGATCAGCTGCCTCCTACACACCCCCCACTGGGGATGTGCCCGCAACCAAGGTACATGCCCTTGACCGGAATCGAACCTGGGACCCTTGAGTCTGCAGGCCGATGCTCTATCCACTGAGCCAAACCGGTTAGGGCCAAATCCTTATTATAAACAATGAATGGAGTTCCGAGCAAGATGGCGGCATAAGTAAACACCGGAGACTGCTGCCGCAAACAACCACTTCAAAAATACAACTAAAAGACGGAACGGACATCACCCAGAACCACAGGAAGGCTGGCTGAGGAGAGACTCTTCAACTAGAAGGAAAAATAACAGCACACCGAGGCTCAGAGGAGGCGCAGTGTGGAAAAAACTCAGGTGCGGAGGTGCGCGCGCAAAGCGGGCTGGTGGCTGAGAGCGCGGTTGTCGTTTTCGGTCAGGGGGGAGTCTCAGACTCTGAGCTCCAGATACGGGCGAATCGCTGGGGACTCGGACCCAAACGGGAGAAGCGGGAGTGTCTGGCATCAGTTGGAAGGCAGCTTTCCCTCCGAGGTTTGCAGCGGTTCCGGGGGTTCTGAGAAGCAGAGCCTCTGGGAACAGGACTGAGGGCACCATAACGGCTCCCTCCGCCCGCCCTGTTGAGCCCGCCCCGCCCAAGCCCTGCGCAGAGCCATTTGCCGGATAGCCTCAGGCAAAGGCTAGATTAGCACCTCCCCAGAGGACAGAAGTTTTCCGCGGCAGACACAGCTGATTCACACAGCCAGTCGGCCTGGTGGTCAAATCCCTCTAGTATTAACTACAACAATCAAGGCTCAACTAGAACAAGACTGCGCACAAAGACCACTAGGGGGTGCACCAAGAAAGCATAAAAAATGCGGAGACAAAAAAACATGACAGAAATGGAGGATATAGAGCTAAAAAACGCAATTTTGAGGGCTTGCAATAAACTTCTGGAGAGCCTCACGAAAACTAATGAGACCCTCGATGCTATGATAAAGAAACAACTAGAAATTAAGCATACACGGTCGGAAATAAAGAATATTACACCCAATAGCAGACCAGAGGAGCGCAAGAATCAAGCCAAAGATTTGAAATGCGAAGAAGCAAAAAACACCCAACCGGAAAAGCAAAATGAAAAAAGAATCCGAAAATACGAAGATAGTGTAAGGAGCCTCTGGGACAGCTTCAAGCGTACCAACATCAGAATAATAGGGGTGCCAGAAGATGAGAGACAGCAAGATATTGAAAACCTATTTGAAGAAATAATGGCAGAAAACTTCCCCCACCTGGTGAAAGAAATGGACTTACAGGTCCAAGAAGCGCAGAGAACCCCAAACAAAAGGAATCCAAAGAGGACCACACCAAGACACATCATAATTAAAATGCCAAGAGCAAAAGACAAAGAGAGAATCTTAAAAGCAGCAAGAGAAAGAAACTCAGTTACCTACAAGGGAATACCCATACGACTGTCAGCTGATTTCTCAACAGAAACTTGGCAGGCCAGAAGGGAATGGCAAGAAATATTCAAAGTGATGAATACCAAGAACCTACAACCAAGATTACTTTATCCAGCAAAGCTATCATTCAGAATTGAAGGTCAGATAAAGAGCTTCACAGATAAGGAAAAGCTAAAGGAGTTCATCACCACTAAACCAGTATTATACGAAATGCTGAAAGGTATCCTTTAAGAAGAGGAAGAAGAAAAAGGTAAAGATACAAATTGTGAACAACAAACATGCATCCTGCTGGGTGGGGACGGGGGGGGGGGGGGGGGGGGGGGGGGGGGGGCGGGAACGGGGAGGAGGGGAGTTATGGGGGGGAAAAAAGAGGAACAAATGTAATCTGAACAATAAAGATTTAATAAAAATAAAAAAAAAATTAAACAATGAATGGAAACTGTTTACATTCTGAATTCTAAACCATTTTACAGTAGTTCTCCTTTATCTGTGGGTTTGGTTTCTGCAGTTCCAGTTACCTATGATAGCTGAAAATATTTCAATAACAGCTCACAAATATCAAATGGGAAATTCCAGAAATAATCATAAGTTTTAAATTTCATGCCATTCGGCATTAACAGGATGAAATATTGCAGCATCCCTCTGCTGAACAAGTTTTATCTTTCTGGCTCCCCTGAAAGTACTCAGACTACAGTCACTGAAGATGTTCAAATAGTCACATAAAGGACTCTTCATTGTCTTAACCCAAATTGACCTCTCTAAGGTATTTTATACCATTGACTACTTCCTCTTTCTTAACAGGTTGGCTTCTAGGACACCAGTCTGCTGTGACTCCTCCTATCTCTCCAACATCTCTTTTCCAGTTACACCACAGACTCACCTTTTCAATACCATCATTACCCCAAGTTCAGTCTCTGGTCATTTCTCCTCTCACTCCTCAGAGTATCCCTGGGTGATCTCTTCCACATAAAAAGCTTTGATCTACCTATATAGTGATGACACCCAAATCTGGGTCTCCTGCCCGTATCTTCATCCTGAGCACCAGAACTATGTAACTAACTGCCACCTGGATATCATCATATGGATGTGCCACAGAAATCTTAAATTAAAAAGTTCCTTAAATTAATTTACCTCTCCCACTCCCAATATTTATCTCTTCTTGGATTCCCCCTTTGGGTGAACAACAACAACAAAACCCCCAAAACCCACCACCACCACCACCAACAAAAAACCCATTAAAAAAAATCCATGCAAGAATCCTAAGAATTATTCCTAAATCCTTCCTTCTCCTCATACCCTTTACCAAGCTGATTACCAATGAAATCTTCCTCAATATAGATTCTTGCTATTCATGCCCACTTCCATTGCCTTAGTTCATGCCTTTCTGGCTCTTACGTAGATTATCATCCGAACTTTGTAAGTGGCTAACTGACAATCCCCTCTTACACTTCCATTCTCTACACTGTTGCCAGCATATGTTTTCTAAAACACTAGTACAAATCTATTCATTGCTCTAAACTTTTCACAGACTTTGTCATTGCCCTGATAATAAAGTCCAAAGTCCTTAACATGAGTTAATACTCAGGATTTTGGGGGTCATAAGTCATTTAAGGTGGCTCGAGGAGAACTCATATAATGAGAAAATCAAGGGAATTGATCCAAAGCTTCAGCCACTGGGCTCAAGGGATACTATCATCTTCCCTTTCTCTTGTTCTCTCTCATTCTACCCTGGATTCTACCTCCCTCTATGTCTGTCTCATTTGGTGGACAACCTGTAGGAGGCTGAAGAAGGTAGCTACTTATAACTCTCAGGCTTGTACAATCCATACAGTTCAAGATTCCAAAGGAAGAAGGACTCCCTAACTCATTGTCCATACACCAAATCTTAGAAAAGGTTCTTATTGGCTTAGTTTGGATCTTGGACCTTGAACTAATCTCTGTAGCCAAGGAAGATGGAGTCTTAGATTGGATAGCTTGAGTACTGTCTGTCCCTAGGAGATTGACATGAAAGACAGTCCAACTAAGATGACAAGGAGTAGGGAAATGTGGTTCCCCACAAAAATCAGGGTGTTATTATCATTTGAAGGGGGAAGAGATGTTTGTCAGATGAAAACAACTTAAGTACACTCCCCGTGACATACACATCTCTCCATGATCTTGGTACTATCAGTGTTCATCACTGGACTACTTATAGTCTCATGAATGTACCAGTCCATTTCAGGCCTTCATGCCATATGGAACATCTGGCAGACTAAGCTGTACTTCTCTTTACAACTCCACCTGAAATATATTCTTCTGAGAGATCTTTGCTGACCTCCATCTCACACGTCAATTACTTCCTCCTTTGTACTCTGTTATACTTAGTGTCTATTATGCTTCTTTCACTCTATGCTCACTTATTCATTTATATGTCTATCTAGCCCAAGAGCCTGGGAGAGTATAACTGGACCCCTAAAATACAGAACAGATGCAGAGTGTGTATTTGATAAATTATTGTATTAATAAATGTTGAGTGAATGAATACATGAATGGCTGAGTTTTTCAGTGGTAGAAATAATACAAAGAGCTTATAAGTTTTTCCTGGATGGCAGGAACATCCTTCAACTCATCTCTCTGCTGCTTCAACCTACATCTCAACTCTCTCTCTCTCTCTCTCTCTCTCTCTCTCATCTCTATCTCTATCTCTATCTCTATCTCTATCTCTATCTCTCTCTCTCTCTCTCTCTCACACACACAACAATTCTCCAAAAGGTAAAAGAGAACTAACTACCTTCTTAGAGATACATAGGGGTTTGTCCTTACTGACTGTTTCTTTATGCCCTGTAGACAGCCAGAAGGGTAACACATTGATCTTTGAAATGCTTTATTCTTTTTGGATGGATGAAGAGGTGTGAAGCAAACAGAAGCCCAGAGGGTGTTAAGATCCAGATGACAAACTTCCTGAATGTATCACTTTTGCTCATGATTGGCCAAGTTCATTTCATTGATGAGAAAAGGGTGTAAGAAACTACTTCCCCATGCATTACAAGGTTTTGCATTGTGTAATCTGTAAGCAAGTTTAGTTTTGCTTTAATAAATTGAAATTTCTTTCAAAGAAGTGTTATTCTCAGAAAATATATTAGTAGTACAAGAAGATGTGGATTTGCCAAATGAAACTTGTGTGATCTTATAAGCTCATCAGTCACTAAACTCTCCCCACCTATTTAATCGGCAAAATGGGGAGCACTAATCCTTGGATTTCATCCTCAAAGGGTTATGTGAGGTTCTCCAATGAGATGTGTCTAAGTATTTTGCAATGTGTTAAATGTAATATGTACAACAATGAGTGTTTAATATTAGAGAATAGTTATACCTTTTCCATAGAAGGTCATAGTCAATACAAGCTGCCAGTTTTGAAGTTTCATTTTAAGTTTTTGCTGTACATTCTTTTGCAATAATTAGGTTTTAAAGGTGCAAGAATAAGGTTGTGAATACCTTTATGACATTTCTCTGCTGAGCTTGTAAATGGGATAAATGAGGATTTGTCTTAATTTGGCTGACAACATACAAATCTGTTTTATCTGAAGGAAAATAAAAGGAGAAAAAAGAAAGGAATGGAAGAGGAAAACGCAGCCAAATCTAGCTAAGTTTGTTAATGTGGATGCACTTGTTAGAAAAGCTAGAGTTTTGATGATCTAAGATCACAATTAGCAGCAGCAAGACCTGGTTAAGGGAGGAGGCAGGGGGCTGGGTTCAAATTCTAAGTCTTTTCTGACTTGCTCTGAGACCGTGGGAAAACATTTCTTAGCTTTCTATTTTGAAGTGTCTGAGGGTGTTCCATGGGGAAAGGAAAGGAAAAAAATTAGCATGTAACCATAAGATCAAATTCAACTGGTAAATATTACATTATTTTCAAGATACCAGTGCTTTGCACAGAATCAAGGATACTAAATATTTATTGAGCACATGACTGAGCATGGGAATCAGAGATAGGGAACATGAAGAAAACTGTCACACACTTGACCTTTAAAATGTTGTTAATTTGAACTTTTCTCTCTGTTTTCCCACCTGTGATGTGGAAGAAAGACCAGTTTTATACTGAAAATTTGGGACTACAGGAGATTGCAAAGTAAACACAAGATAAAAGTAATATTACTTTCCATAAGTAGGCTTAATATTTTTCTAAGTTCTTTTATGTGCACCCACTCATTGAGGCTCATTGAAACAAGAGATTATGGGAATTTTATAGACACAATATTTAAACATACAGGAGGTTGTTTTCCCTTTTTCCAATAGGACTTATCTCCTCTACTGATCACCCCCCCTCTCTCTCTTGCTCATGAAACACCATGACGTATTTCAAGGAATGATGCTAGTTTCCATCCACAGACACCGAGACAAGTGTAGGCAACTGGCATGATCAGGTTCCTTGGGGATTAAGAAACCTACACCTACTTACTGACTCAGCAAGGGTGGCAATGACCTAAAGAAACTCTTTAGCCTCACCCCTCCCTTTCACACTTCCTTTATGGCATAAATGGTGTTACCTGGAGGATAGAAGTACCAGAGGAAAGGGTGGAGGTGTACTCAGTAGTGTGAAGGACATATGGTTAGTGAATGGTGTCAAGAAAATAGGCCTGCAATATGTGGGATATTAAAACTGGATCCCTTTTTCAATAGTAAATGCAAATGGTGGGTTGCAGATGGATTTAGAACCAAATGTTAAAACCAAATCTATAAAGTTTGTATCGGAAAATGTAAAAGAATATCCTTGTGACCTAGAGGTGGTGGAAAATATTCTTAAACAATGCTTCCGCCTAATATTATCTCACAAATCATCAGCATGGTAATTGATGAATTTGATTACATCATAATTAGGTCTTTCTGTCCAATGTCCAATGAAGGACATCATAGATAAAGTTTACAGAAATCTTACAAATTAGGAGAAGCTCCTTAAATTTATAAAGCCATAAGAGACTGATATGCAATATAAAGAACACAAGAGACTGATAGTAATATAAGGAACACAAGACTGGGATCCCCAAACAAAAGATGGGCTAAGGACATGATTGGGTAATTTACAGAAGAGGAAATCCAAAAGGCTAACAAGCATATGAAAAGCTCTTCAAACTCGTTAGTAATCAGAGAAACACAAATTAATCAATGAGACATCACTTTACATTTGTTAAACTGGCAGAGAATATGGAATAGTCCAAATAAAGATCCCCATATTTATGACCCAGCAATTGTACTCCTGGATAATCCACCCAAAGACACAGAGTTCCATACAAAAACATTTCAAGGAAGCTCATCACAATGTTGCTTCAGGTGGTGAAAATTAGAGGCAATACTAGTGTCTAATCCTGGTGGAAAGATAGTTGAAAGTGAAAAGTTCAACTGGGGAACTGGGAGTGTGCCATTCCAGGGAAAAAAGGGACCCCATATATACATATACATATATGTACAGCCCATGGACACAGACAATAGTGTGGTGAAGGCCTAGGAGGTTGGGTACAGTGTGTAGGGGATCAATGGGGGGGGGGGGAAGGGGAGACATCTGTAATACTTCTAAAAATAAAGGTTAAAAAATAAAATAAAGTAATAAAAATTTAAAAAATAAACAAAAAGGAAGTGAAGAGTTACCACCAGGAAGGACTAGTGAAAACAATAGGAGACTACACATGCATGGAGCTCCATAAATGGATGCTAAAAAAAGTTATGGCTGAGTTGTTGTTTTTTTTTAATATAAACAGTTTATTTACTCTAAACAGCAACACAGACAAAACGCCATATAAACACAAAGGAAGTGATGCGAAAACAAGAGGCTGGCTGACTTTGGATCTGAGGCTCATAGCAACACAACCCGGGTTCTGCGGAGAGAAGGACAGAGGCGTGAGGGAAGGGGACAGGCTATTTCCTTTTCATACAGCCAACTGGAGGGTAGTACAGCTCTCACAGGGGAAGCATGCCTGCACCGCGAGCAAAGGGAACTAGCTCCTCAGGGACTCATAGAAGTATAAAAGTTTATCATTTTACAGCAGTTGAAATACTGACATCAATATTAAAATAAAAGCAAGTTTTATATAACGATCAAAATACAAAAGACTGAAGGAAGAGACCCTGTATGAAAAACTGGGCAATTCAGCAAGTGGAGAACTGTGTACCAGTGGCAGAAATAGAAAATGGCGCCTGCCCACCTCCCCTAGGTGACTAGTAATTGTATAGAGTAACGCTAAATCTGCAAAAAACAAGTAGTTCTTGCCAAACCAATCCCTTCCTTTTGATGTTGCCGCAGGTCGCTGCTTATGAGGGTGCAAACTTCTTGGCTTGTGCTCGAACCCTTTTCTCATATTCCACTCTGTTTTGGCAGTAAATTGTGTAGGCCTCTGCTTGAGCTGGATCTTGAATATTTGGTTCATTTAGAAGTTCCTGTATTCCTAATAAGATCTGCTTAATTGTGATGGCTGGCCTCCAGTCTTTGTCTTCCTCGAGGATGGACAAGCACACAGTGCCCGAAGGGTACACGTTCGGGTGAAATAATGGTGGTTTAAATTTGCATTTCGGAGGTCAGGATGGATAGTCATCTTTGAAGAGCATGCTTAGTTTAAACAAGCCTCCTTCTCAAGGGGTCCCTTTTTTCCCTGGAATGGCACACTCCCACTTCATGAGATTCATCATGCCATTGGGGTTTTTTGTTGGGACAGCTACAAAACCAAATGAGTGGTCTTTTCTCCAAGCTTTCCTCTCCTGAGCGAGTCTGCTGAGGGCGATCCCCAACATAGTCAAAGTCCTGTGCTCTTAAAGGAGCTGTGTCCACAATGTGAGGGAGTGTCTGCAAACTCCCCTTTGCAATGCATGTGTAGACTCGAGGACACGCTGGTAAGCAGCGGGGGTGGGGGGGCGGCGGGGGGTGAGGCGGAGACTGAGATCTCCAAGGGCTCCCCGGATGCCCCGCAGGCACCTTTCCGAGCACGGGTCCCCATTGTTCTCCTTAGGGCTAAGGCCCAGTGGCTGAGTTTTTTCAAAGAAATAAAAGTCAGAAACAGGAATGAGATCTATAAGTAATTCCATTTACATAAATTTAAAAATCATGCACATTTTGAGTCTTTTGTAAGAACAAATATATGCAAAATGATACATATTAAGTGCATTAGAATACTTGCCTCTGATGTGCAGTACAGGGGTGGAGAATAAAAGTTGGAAAGAAACACAAAGGAATGAAAGAAATTAAGCAAGAGACTAACATGGACCTATGACAATAATGTGCATTCTGAGGAGTATGTTAATTCAAATCTATGTCCGTCCATCCATCCATCCATCCATCCATCCATCCATTATCTATCTATCTATCTATCTATCTATCTATCTATCTATCTATCTATTCACATGGAAATTTCCACTTCCAATTGAAGCAAAGAGTAGAATCATAGAATGTCCTTGTTGAAAGGAGCTGTTCAAGATGAAATTATATTTTTGCCCTCTAGTAGAATCTTTTTCAAACTCTAGTTCGATAACTGAGATTACATGTCAATTCAAGCATAAAAGAAAGGAGAGAGAAGAAAGGAATTCAGATAAACAAGCTCAAAGAATCATTAAGCATTACTAATGTAATTAAAACTGTTGAGTAAGAGAACCTCAGTTACAAAAGGAAAAACAATAAAATCAAATACAAGATTAAATAATAAATTTACCATATCTACAAAACAACACAATTTCCAGGCATATCAATTAGTTTAGTCCAAGTACAGTCACATGTTTTAATGATCATTGTGGAGACTAAACATAGCAAGGTAGCCAAAATTTCAACTGAGTTAGAATATCTTGTCATTAGGCAAAATATCCTCACAGTGCTGTGGTGTGTGTCTCATTCACAATTCATTTGGAGAAGGTTTGAAAACTCCTAGTAGAATGTAATCTTATGTTTTGCTAATGTAAATTGCTTCTGTTTTCCAATTTTTGGTACTCAAGCCAAGGAAGGTGACTTTTCAGGAATTTAAAATTCTAGAGAAGGGATTTCTAGAGATGGGAAAGAAATTGTTTACCTTTCTGACATAAATAAACAGATTTCTCTGGCTCAGTGGATAGAGCGACAGCCTGTGGACTGAAGAGTCCCAGGTTTGATTCTGGTCAAGGGCACATGCCTGGGTGGAGGGCTCAATGCCCAGTAGGGGGCATGCAGGAGGTAGCTGATCAATGATTCTCTCTCATAATTGATGTTTCTATCTTTCCCTCTCCCTTCCTCTCTGAAATCAGTAAAAATATAATTGAAAATAAATTAATTAATTAATAAAATTTAAAGTAGGGCCAACTCATTTCATATCAGTTTCCTGACAAAGTGAGCAATTTAAACAGAAATGTGTCTTTAAGTAAGAAAAGAAAGTATAAGTAGAAAGGAGACCATATTCTAGGGGACAGTGTCAGTCATCCCACACATGGTGGTGATTACTGTAGGACAGAAAAGGGCAACAATAAAACTCAGGTTTTTATCCAATGTTTTCCTCTAAAACAGGCCATCAAGTCATCACCCATGACTCACAGCCAAGAGATGATTGGGGGAAACAAGATCTCCTGGCACAGATGTTTACAGTGGTGTATTTCTCAATGACTTTGAAAGGAATCACCTAATTTGAACTAAATGTAGTAAACAATGAACAAACACCAGAATGCATCCTCATGTTGATTTGTTGATTTGTTTTTAAAGCAGAATATTTGTAATGACTTAGAGAGATGTTTGAAGTTTAGAGGACATACTCTGGCCATGTTTACCTTAATAAACACAAGTTTATTTACTTCCGTTAATCCTGTGGGGAATGCAAGAATCTTGAGATTGTGACGAACATTTAAGGTCGGCAAAAGGTTCACCTCTAGTTACCCAGGCAGGAAGTGGTGGGCAAACCAGTTTGGTCCAGTTGTATTGGGGGTGGGAGGAGAAAATCCCTCAGCTGGAGAGTTCCAATACACCAGTGATGGCGAACCTATGACACGCGAACTCATTTTTTTGGTTGATTTTTCTTTGTTAAATGGCATTTAAATATATAAAATAAATATCAAAAATATAAGTCTTTGTTTTACTATGATTGAAAATATCAAAAAATTTCTACATGTGACACGGCACCAGAGTTAAGTTAGGATTTTTCAAAATGCTGACACACCAAGCTCAAAAGGTTCACCATCACTGCAGTACACCCTAAGGTTAATGTTACTGCTCACACATTTGAGGCTCTGTGGTAGGTGGAGGTAGATGTAGGAGGGAACATTTAGAGATGGGTAAACTATAGCCTCTATTCTTCTTGTAATTATAATCTAGAAGGGAGGAGTAAAGCAGTACATTCCTAAGCCATCATACGAGGCAAAATATAGCCAGTAAATCAAGAATAGAAACATTTATATATAGTGTGTTTTGCTCCCTTTTCTCCCCTCCCCCCACCCCCAAATGTCTTTTTGTAATTAGAGGAAGAGGGTTGATGCAGCCAGTTGATAACTCTTGCCTTTGAAAAACTTGCCCAGTGGCGATAAATCCAAGGAATAAACTATTTTGGAAATAGTCTCCAGTTCTGACAGCTAAGACTTCCACATCACTTCATTCTTTTCTTGGTCTTCAGCTTTGGGTCTCCAGTGAGAAGTTAGAAATATGTTTCTGTAGACAGCATCCAGCCAACACGGCATCTGATACCACAAATGCCTTTAGGAGATCCAGGCTGTAGATCTCAGAAATCAAAATGAATATTCAATGTCACCAAACATTGTGTGCCTTCCACCCTGTTATTGACCTGACCTCGGCCTCTATCTCTCACCTATGGCCCACTCCCGTGGTCTTTTCTGGGCCAAAGCCCAGAGATCTTTGCTCTTTTTAGACAGAAACTTCCAAACTTGCTGACTTTGGCCGTTCCTTGTGCTAATTTTCCAGCTTGAATATTTGCTCTGGCCATAGACATTTTAGTCTAGCTTACCAACTACTTTTTATATAACTTAGATTTTAGTCCAGATTAGTAGCTGACTCCAGCTACATCTTAGCTACTAATTCAATAGCTGTTGACTGTTAAAAATGCTTCCAGTAGAACTGTATGAAGTGACTTGACATCAGCGCTGCCAAGTCACACCCATCCTCAGTTTACACTGCAGTGTAAACTGATTACAAAGTTATTTCCAGGGGCTTTGCTTCGAGGGCTCATGATACTTGTCACAAAAAACAAAGACAGATGTTTTTTAAGGATTTGATTCCTCTCCACTCATTCATGTGCCACTCATCAAATCAAAGGCACCTGCCTTTGAAATGTGAACTCTGGTGATGCAAGTCATATAAAGTTGCGTCTAGGACCAAAGAGGGCTTTGTCTGACATAGCCATTCATTAAATATTTCTTGGGAGAATATATTTTTCCACTGCTTCTTTCCATTGTTTCTCATATTGTTTCATTCAGCCAATCATTCAATTATTCAACACATATTTATTGAATTGTTGCTCTGTGACAGGGACTATTCTAGGTATAGCAAATATATGAGGGACATCAACACAAGCGACAAAAATTCCTGCCTTCATGGAGCTTATTATAGTAAGGGTGAAATAATAAATATATTGGCATGCTATATGTTGTTATTAATGGTCACAATTGGAATAAAGAAAAATAAAGTAGCTGAAAGAGATAAGAGGGGGTATAGAGTTGAATAGAACACTTCTATGTTAAAATGCTGACAGATTAGAAAGAACTGGGCAAAAGAAAATATTGAGAAAGAATGGCTAATGAGGTAGCAGTAAAACCAAGGGATGTGTGGTTTTGGAGCTCAAGAGGATGAGATGAGAACAGAGAACTGATTGTCAACATGGGAGGTCACTTATTACTTGACAACATAAGTTCTGCTGGAGTGATGGAGGTAAAAGTCTTATTGGAGTATTTAAGAAATAATGGAAGAAGCATACGAAAAGGTCCAACCTCATTAGTCTTTAAGAAAATCCAAATTAACACCATAATGTACTAGTACATCCCAGCAGACTGGATTAAATTAAAAGGACAATAACATCAGGTGCTGGTGAGTCTATGGACATTTGCATTGCTGGTGGCCATATAAATTGGTAAAACCACTTTGTAAAGTTAACTGTCAGTATCTTCTAAGCTAAACATGACCCTATAACACAAAAATTCCACTCTCAGCTACATACCCAATAAAAAAGAGTGTATATGTGCAACAAAATACAGATAAGAATGTTCATGGCAGCTTTTTCACAATAGCAAAAAAATGAACATAATCCAAGTATCCATGCATAGAACGAACTGTGGTATGTTCATGCAATGGAACATAAGAAATAAAAAAGGATAAACTGCTTCTATGCTCAATGACATAGCGAATCTCACAGAAATAATGCTGCATGAAAAAAAGTTAGACACAAGAGTATATAGGGCATGATTCCACTGACATAACATTCAAAAGCAGGCAGAATTAATCTATGGTGATAGAATAGAAAATAGATATTCCCTTTGGGGAGATAGTGACTGGGAAGGGGCAGGAGGGAACTTCTCTTGAGAATTGGTATTATTCTAATTTTGATCAGAGTCATGCTTATGCGCTATACACTTAAGATTTGTGAACTTCATTGCATGTAAGTCATACATTAATAAAAAATAATTTAGAAGAAGAATTGGGCAAAGAGAGTAGGGACAACTTTTTCATGTCCTCCCTCAACACTAACATGAACTTCTAAGCACAGAATCTTAGAGTGGAAAAGGATTTCAAGAAACTCCTTCATGGTAGATCTCAGAAACCAAAATGAATATTCAATGCCACCAAACACTGTGTGCCTTCTACCTTGTTATTGACCTGACCTGGGCCTGTATCTCTCACCTATGGCCTACTAGGAGGCAGGATGCTTTTCTGCACACTGCAGTTTGGAAATGTGCCTCTCAGTGTGGATTACTTTTCTAGGTGTCAGCATACTATTTTGGTTGGCTCTTTTTATTATGGTAGTGTGGCTGCCATGGACATAGTACAGCAAAAGAAAATTTCGGATAAATTCAAGGAATGATTCCCTTAAAGATCAAAGACCCTGAAACATGTGTTCCACATGGAGATGGGAAACTGGAACCAACTCCTCCCTGATATTTCATGAAGAGAAGCACCATTTCTGAGTTGAGAAGGTATATTTTTGGTAGAAGGCAGGGGATGTGCCAATGCCAATCCTAGATTATTCCAACCTGAGAGTTTCTCTGTTTATGAAAGAAATATAAAAAGATTTTTAGCTTGAATGGCGTCAGTTAGATGTTGTGAGGCAAGCTGGTATAACAAGAACACACACAGGAACGCTTAACATCATGTTGTACTATGCCCAATGGAACCACTCGACTGGTTCTGAGGCTGCAGTTCAGCTTGTCCCAGAGAGCAGCCTTTCCCTTTGTGTTGATCTGCAAAAAGCCAATGACATATCATCAACCAAGTCTTCTGTCTTTGAAGCCAAGCCAACTTCCAGAGCTACATCCTTCGTTGAAAAAAACACACACTGAGCCACATAAAGTTTCCTTGGGTGATCATCAACAGTGCTGTGTAGTGACAGCAGTGTGGACTGGAGCTCACAAAGAAAGAGAAGGAGGTTGCTGGGTGAGAGGGACTCTTCTTCCTGCCTTCTCTCTCAGGTGCACCAAGGTATGGGGGAAGGGTAGTCTTCCCTTCCTTGCATCAGATAACAAATTCAAGGAGGGTGGATACTGGCTGTGGGAGTAGCTGGCATGAGGGGGGTGGGGGAAACAAGGGTTCATTTTGTAAGAAGAAGTTGAGGCAGGGAGTGGAGAGGAGCGTCAAGGAAACCCTGCCCCACTGACTACAATCTGTGCTGTAGGAAATTATGTAATTGGGGTTTCATCAGCACCTAGGTTACAGAAGCCGGTGTTGTTCATCTCCTAGCCATGAGTCATAACTGAAAACACACACACACACACACACACACACACACACACACACACACACACTCCAATCTAGATAATAATAGCTTTTGGGGACCAAGAATTTCAAGACACTCATTCTGACATGAGAAGATGGAGGTTGATAGAGACAATGACCTCTCATTGGCCTTCAACACCAACCAGTGCAACAATGTATGAACAGAAGTAGTAACTTGGTCAAAATCATGCTCCCGTGCAGCTGACATTGTAGGTTGTTATTACCTATGCTGACTGAGAAGTGAATGGGCATTGGCTAGTCAGTTTTTTAAAGATGAACTCAGATAACCTTTTAAAAATATTTTAAACAATTCTAATTCTAGGAATTTTTTGAAGGATATAATTAGATCTGTTTTCAGAGATTGTGCTATTTACACAAAGGAATACTATATTAGCATTAGAAATTATGCTTTTAAGAGTATATTCATTGATAGGGAAATGTGAAAATGTGTTCAAGGTATACTGATGAGTGGGAAAAATATATTAGAGAACATATTAAAATACAGTGTGAAGAGCATTATTCTATTTTGTAAACAGATGTGTAAACAGTTGCATACACATAGAAAACAGCCCAAATATACTTTTTATAAATAGCATAAAATTAATAGCATGTCAAAATTATTTCTGTTGAAAAACTTCAAATTTCTTTATGGCTAAGCTTTAAGGATTCAATTGGAAATAAAGGGAAAAGACAAAGTAATGAAACTTAAGGGTTAACATTAAATGTGTGAAGCACCAAATCAGTGCTTCTCAGTCGAGTGTGTAGATGTTAGAATCTCCAGAAATATTCTGATTAATTTGGTCTGGGGTATTGTTAAAGTTTTAGGTGACCAACCACAGGGGACCAACCTATTTTTAAAAGGCCTGCTCAGAACTCTACCTGATAGTAGATGGATTGATCAATTATAGAAGTAAGCATAATTATAAGGTTCCAACATTTAAAAAAAAATTTTATTTTTTTATTTTATTATTATTTTTTTTATTGCTAAAAGTATTACAAAGGGTATTGTATATGTGTCCTTTTTTTTCCCCTGCCCTTGACAGTCCCCTGGCCTCCCCTACCCCCCAGTGTCTTATGTCCATTGGTTATGCTTATATGCATGCATACAAGTCCTTCGGTTGATCTCCTACCCCCCTCCCTCCTGCCCCCCAACCCTCCCCGGCCTTCCCCCTGCAGTTTGACAGGCTGTTTGGGGCAGCT
>NW_005359478.1:5243937-5248868 GCF_000412655.1 Myotis brandtii | reverse complement strand
ATGTAAATATCTGATATGCAGGATGGTCTTAGGCGACCCCTGTGAAAGGGTCGTTTGACTGCTAAAGGGGTCGCGACCCACAGGTTGAGAACCACTGATCTAGAGAGACAAACTGTGGAGGCAAATCTAGAAGGTTTTTTCCTATAAAATTATGTTGAAATGTTTTTTAAGAACTTTATAAGAATAAGTAAAATAAAAGCACTGTTTATGTATGAGTAGAAATTGAAAAGATGGGAAAAATGTAAAAACTCATTCTGAATCTGAAGTCAGATTCTTCACTATCCTGCAGATTCCCACTCCACATTGAATAAAATGAACCAAAAAATAGTAAAAGAAGCTATGCAGCTATAATATACTAAAGATAGACTAGATTTAACTTTAAAAGTGGCTCAAAGTCAAAGATTCTGGCCTTTATCAATAGACTTCAAGTGAATATTCACATTTGTTTCATGTTCCAATATGATTTTTTAACATATGTAAATATAACTTTTTTTTATTCTTTTTAAAAAAATATTATAAGTATTACAAAGGGTATTACATATGTGTCCTTTTTTCCCCCCCGGCCCTTGACAATCCCCTGGCCTCCCCTACCCCCCAGTGTCTTATGTCCATTGGTTTTGCTTATATGCATGCATACAAGTCCTTCGGTTGATCTCTTACCCCCTTCCCTCCTGCCCCCCAACCCTCCCCAGCCTTCCCGCTGCAGTTTGACAATCTGTTTGAGGCAGCTCTGCCTCTGTATCTATTATTGTTCAAAAGTTTATAATGGTCTCTATTATCCATGAATGTGTGAGATCATGTGGTATTTTTCCTTCATTGACTGGCTTATTTCACTTAGCATAATGCTCTCCAGTTCCATCCATGCTGTTGCAAATGGTAAGAGTTCCTTCTTTTTTACAGCAGCATAGTATTCCATCGTGTAGATGTACCACAGTTTTCTAATCCATTCATCTACTGATGGGCACTTAGGCTGTTTCCAGATCTTAGCTATGGTGAATTGTGCTGCTATGAACATATGGGTGCACATATCCTTTCTGATTGGTGTTTCTGGTTTCTTGGGATATATTCCTAGAAGTGGGATCACAGGGTCAAATGGGAGTTCCATTTCCAGCTTTTTGAGGAAACTCCATACTGTCTTCCATAGTGGCTGCACCAGTCTGCATTCCCACCAGCAGTGCACAAGTGTTCCTTTTTCTCCACATCCTCTCCAGCACTTGTCGTTTGTTGATTTGTTGATGATAGCCATTCTGACAGGTGTGAGATGGTACCTCATTGTTGTTTTGATTTGCATCTCTCGAATGATTAGTGACTTTGAGCATGTTTTCATATGTCTCTTGGCTTTCTGAATGTCCTCTTTTGAAAGGTGTCTATTTAGATCCTTTGCCCATTTTTTGATTGGATTGTTTATCTTCTTTTTGTTAAGTTGTATGAGTTCCCTATAAATTTTGGAGATTAGGCCCTTATCAGATATGACGTTGGCAAATATGTTTTCCCACGCAGTGGGTTTTCTTGTTGTTTTGTTGATGGTTTCTTTTGCTGTGCAGAAGCTTTTTATTTTGATGTAGTCCCATTTGTTCATTTTCTCTTTAGTTTCAACTGCCCTAGGAGCTGTATCAGTGAAGAAATTGCTTTGGCATATGTCTGAGATTTTGTTGCCTTTGGATTCTTCTAGAATTTTTATGGTTTCCTGTCGTACATTTAAGTCCTTTATCCATTTTGAGTTTATTCTTGTGTATGGTGTAAGTTGGTGGTCTAGTTTCATTTTCTTGCATATATCTGTCCAATTTTCCCAACACCACTTATTGAAGAGACTATCTTGGCTCCATTGAATGTTCTTTCCTCCTTTGTCAAATATTAATTGAGCATATTGGTTCGGGCCGATTTCTGGGTTCTCTATTCTATTCCATTGATCTATATGTCTGTTCTTGTGCCAGTACCAGGCAGTTTTGAGAACAGTGGCTTTGTAATACAGCTTGATATCTGGTATTGAGATCCCACCTACTTTGTTCTTTCTCAGGCTCGCTGCAGCTATTCGGGGTCTTTTTTTATTCCAGATGAATTTTTGGAGAGTTCGTTCTAGATCTGTGAAGTATGCTGTTGGTATTTTAATGGGAAGTGCGTTGAATTTATAGATTGCTTTGGGTAGTATGGACATTTTAATGATGTTGATTCTACCAATCCAAGAACATGGTATGTTCTTCCATCTCTTTATGTCTTCCTCTATCTCTTTTTTCAACGTCCTGTAGTTTTCTGAGTAGAGGTCTTTTACCTCTTTAGTTAAGTTTATTCCTAGGTAGCTTAATTTTTTTGGTGCGATGGTAAATGGGATTGTTTTTCTAATCTCTCTTTCTGAAAGTTCACTGTTGGTGTATAGAAATGCCTCAGATTTCTTGGGGTTAATTTTGTATCCTGCTACATTGCCAAATTCATGTATTAAGTCTAGTAGCTTTTTGATGGAGTCTCTAGGGTTTTGTATGTATAATATCATGTCATCTGCAAATAAGGACAGTTTTACTTCCTCTTTTCCAATTTGGATGCCTTTTATTTCTTCTTCTTGCCTAATTGCAATGGCTAATACTTCCAGTACTATGTTGAACAGGAGTGGTGAGAGTGGGCATCCCTGTCTTGTTCCTGTTCTTAGGGGAAATGGTGTTAGTTTTTGTCCATTGAGTATGACCAACATTTTAAAAATTAAGTAGAGAAAAATTCTTGGTGCTGGGACATGTAGACGATAATTTTCCAAAGCAGACACTGACACATTTTGCTTTGACTTCAACATGTGATCACATGTTCTGAATTCCTGGAGATGGTATTAAGTTTTTGCAATTTATGAGCCTTTCCCACAGGAAAACCACAGAGTCCATGGCAGTAGGGCCACAGGAAAATTTCCACATGCTGATGCTGACTCTAGCACCTCTGCACGCAAGCTTAGAAGCCTCCAGGCTTTCCCTTGCCTCCAGGCTAAAGACCAAAATCTCCACCATGGTTTAAGTGGCCCCACACAGGCTGACACCTGCCCACTTCTCCATCCTTGTGTCACATGATATTCCCTGGTGACTCCTGTGTTTTGGCCATAGAGGTCTTCTTTCATGGACTCCTACCATCCCTCCTGCCACAGCCTCTGTTCACAGGCTGTGCCCTCTGCCTAAAACACCCTCTCCTTCTTGTCTGCTTAATTCCTACTCATCCTTCAAATCATCACCTCTGTGAGACTGATCCCTGACCAGGTCACACCACTCTTTTACGTATTTGAAGAGCACAATACTGTCTCCTTCAGAGTTCTCCTCCTATGTATGATCTTGCATTTATCTGTGAGCCTCCTTGACTAAAACCTTCTTCCCCACCATTTGGTCAACTACATGGGCAAATTCTCCTTTCTGTCCCTGGTATTCAGTTGGCACAGAGCTTAACATGCAGCAAGGGCTCAAGAATGCTTTTACTGAGTGGATAAGTGGATAAATATATGAATGAATGGTAGTTTTGCTATACTGCTAGGACTTCTTACTATTTAGGTTGTTGACAGTAGCCACTGACTTGCAGCACACCATCCATATCCCTGGAAGGAAAACAAGAAACTCTGAAAAGTAGGTGTTTCTCATGTATCACCACAGTCCGAGTCTTGAGATTGGCTTGAGGGAGAAAACTGAACTAGAAATCAGCTATGACTCTGTCTCTGTTAGAATTGGACATGAACCATATATACTGCTTCCTGGAATCATATTAGCAGGCTCTGCCCATCAATTTCTCTCACTGGAGCTTGTTTAGACATGCTTAAACTTTCACATACCAACAGCCTAAAACAGTACAGTACTCAGTTGAAGTCTAAGTAGGTATAAAACATGTGTGGAGGGATTTGTGTCAGAGCAAAGCTTTGGCCTAAGTAGCTCATGACATGGATGATCCTGGAAGCCCAGTCTGACAGAGGGGATAAGGGGTCCCTGTACGTATTGTGCTCCAAGGGAAGAGCATGAATTTCACCTGAGGAAGTGGTCAGATTTGTCAATAGCAATAGTAGATGCAAAAAAATAATGAAATTCTATTTTTAAAGCATTGAGGGGAGGGGAGAAACCAAGATGGCGGCATAGGTAAACACCGGAGATTGCTGCCTCGCACAACCACTTCAAAAATACAACTAAAAGATGGAACGAACATCATCCAGAACCACAGGAAGGCTGGCTGAGTGGAAATTCTACAACTAGAAGGAAAGAGAAAAGCATACTGAGACTCAGAGGAGGTGCGGTGCGGAAGTAAAATACAGAGGTACAGAGGCACATGCGGAGAGGGTTGGCGGCTGAGGACACGGTTGTCTTTTTCAATCGGGAGGGCGTCTCAAGCTCTGAGCTCCAGTTCCGGGCGAGTCTCTGGGGACCCAGACTCATACGGGAGAAACTGGACTATCTGGCATCAGTCGGAACTCGAGGGCAGCATTCTCTCGGGGGTGCCTGCAGCGATTGCTGGGACACTGAGAAGCAGGGCCTCTGAGGGCAGGACTGAGAGCAGCCATAACTGCTCGCTCTGCCCTGTTGATCCCCTGGGACCCCGCCCTGCCCAAGCCACGGGAGGCTTTTGCATATGAAAGGCCTGGCCCTTTGCAATCTGATAATTACCTAACAAACTGCAGCTGGCCCAAGGCCCCAGGGCAACTTGCACTGCATCACAGCTGGCTCCTGCTGGATAGCCTCAGGCAGAGGCTAGATTAGCACCTCCTTAGAGATCCAGTAGCCAGTCTGCCCGGTGGTCAGAGTGGGGCCATCCAGACTGCAGCTCCTCGGATTCATAAAGGACACACTCAGGGGGAAGACTCAGTGAGCACCAAAGCCCCATTGAAGCAAGTCTTGCCCCAGAGGCGTGTCTCCAGCACAGAAGTTCTCCCACTGCAGACACAGCTGATTCTCACAGCCAATTGGCCTGGAGGTCAATTCCTCCCAGTG
>NW_005359478.1:5234416-5242702 GCF_000412655.1 Myotis brandtii | reverse complement strand
GCTATGGGGGGAAAAAGAGGAACAACTGTAATAATCTGAACAATAAAGATTTAATTTAAAAATAAAAAAAATAAAGCATTGAGGGGAAAGAACATTGAACAAATAATTATATTTCTAGTTATATTTTCATTGAAAATGGCTTAATAGACAATATTCTTGGGCATACACAGCCTCAGGTTTACCCTATAAAGAAGCTGCATTGAGGAAGTTCTAAATAAGTAAAAGCATATCTAGGAACTGTTCTAAGAGATGAGAAAATAAGGGTGACCAACTAACTATTTGGTGAAGTTTACTATTCTTTTTTTATTATTAAATAAATATTAGTTGAATGTATAAAATTTGCAGGTACTGTATTAGGATACCAGAACCAAAGAAAAGCAAAAAGGGAAATATTTAACCCAGAACTAAAATTTATACAACATGAATATATGAGTATGGAGACAAAACAGTATTTTTAGGGCAAGATAAAGTATTAATCACATTAAGCAACCAATAAAAGTAGATGAACACAAATACTGATTTTATAAGAAAAAAATAGAATATACCAGATTTAAAATAGCAGAGGAACACTCCATCTATCCCTTGGGAAGCAAGAAAGGAGAATAAAGGAATTAGAGGAAGCTATGAAAATGAAGGACGAACTGTCTGGGTGGTGAATTGGGATCTGGCAGGGGCTTGGACAAGAGGCAGAAT
Source organism: Myotis brandtii (assembly GCF_000412655.1). NCBI lineage: Eukaryota > Metazoa > Chordata > Mammalia > Chiroptera > Vespertilionidae > Myotis > Myotis brandtii. The sequence continues at coordinate 5,242,009 of NW_005359478.1, read as the reverse complement.
TAAAAGACATTTTGCTATGGAGGACAAACTCTCAGTGACCTCAGTGTGGTTATTCACTTTTTCTTTTCTGATCACAGCGAAGCTGAGGAGCCTCCAACCTGGCCACCGTGTAATCAAATAAAGCTATTTGGAAAATAGGAATTTTGTTCCCCTGCCCTGGGTGCCAGGGAAGTTCTTAGAAGTCTGGCAAGCTCTCAAATTTCGAATTAGGGAGCTGGCTGTCAGAGACAAATGGCAAGCCAGGCTAATAACCATTGTGCTTATGTGCAGGACATGCAGTCTCTCCATGGGATCTATTCCTTATTCTAGGGACTAAAGACAAATGAATTGTTTGTGCAGAAACCATACCTGTCCACTAGTTACAAAGAGCCTGAAGAGACAAAAATCCCTGACCACCGGAAGCTTGTGTATTTGACTTTCCCATATCTATAATAATAAAAGGGTGATATGCTAATTAGTCCGGACATCATTCCAGATGAAGCCAGGTTGGAGTAAAGCCCAGGTCCCAGGTGCCAGAAGGAAGCCAGTGCCAGAAGCCAGGGGAAGGAAGGCCTACTCTTGCACAAATTTCATGCATCGGGCCTCTAGTACACATATATGTGCAGAATCCGGAGCATTTGACCTTCACAGGGAATTAAAAATGGAAGGAAGATTATCTTGCACAGGAAGGAACTGACTTCCTGGGTAGGCTTGGCTTGTGTAAGGATTAGCCTCTTTTTTTTTGAACATTCCAACTTCAAAGGGATGCACTGACCTTGCACTGTCTCAAGACAGAATGGTAATGAAGGACACATGTATTTCTGGTGTGAGAAAAGCCTCCTTGGCAATTTCTCTGACTCTTTCCAAATGGGGACCGTATTCCCTGGCTTGAAATGAAACATTGACTGAGCTGGGCAGGCCTAGAAAGCCTCAGTTCTAGAAGAGATGTCCAGTGAGCAGGGAGTCTGGGTGCCTTCCTGTATGGGTATAGGTTCCAACGCTCCTTTTAGCAAAGCCAGTTCCAGGGCCAGATGGAGGAGCATTCCAGAGGCAGACATCTCCTAGTTTGCAACAGGGAGCACTGGGAAGTCCACATTTATGTGTCTTCATTCCCAGGACCAGAAATCATGGGGGCACACACACTTCACTACTATACACAGTTAGAAAAACACAAAACAAATGAAAGAATATTGGAAAGTAATTTTAAGGCTACCACTTAATTCCCATTAGGTACGCTTAATATTTCTTAGCTTCTGGCAGCACAGATTAAACCACATTCAAACATATTCTGTAACTTTCCCAAGGTAACTGTTTCCTTGAGAATGCTGCTGCTAGCTTATCTTGCTTCCCTAATTTTTCCAGACTTTAGGAGTTTCTAAAGTTTTGGATAGGCACCCTTGCACAAAGTTGTGTTAAAAGTCTAATGAATAGAAAACGTGGTTTAACACATATGTTGAGCACGCAGTTGGTGTAAAACTGGACATGCACACTGGGAGTTCCTTTGTTACTTTAGCCTATAAACGCTGTGTGCCTTTCCCATAATCAGAATTGGAGATATGTGTAATTCAGGCTCACAGTGTACCTCTGTGAAACTCCATAGAACTTGATCAAGATAATTGGTGCTCACCAAAAAATGATCTTTTCTACTCAGTGCCAGAGGATTCTCATGGTTACTGGGCTCTAAAACTCAACGGACTATTCTAGGATTGTGGGTTGGATACTTGGTTTGGTGCTTCCTTCTTTTCTTCTCTTTGTGTACTAAGAAATTTCTTTTTTTTACCTCATTTTAATTATGAAATATTATGAAATGATGAAGATGGTAGATAAGTTTGGTAAACACTATGAGATATACAATCAAGATACAATTGTTCACATTTTTAAAAATTCGCTTCTCTCTCTCCTGAAGCCATTTGAAAGAAAATCCATTGTGATTTATTCTTCTGGGATTTACTCAAATAAGAATATTCTCCTACATAAACAATGATAGCATAAGCACACTTATAACATTAACAGTAATATCCTGGTATCTTTTTATATCGAAGTAACATTCAAATTGTTCCTAGTTGTCTCTGAAATATCTTTTGACTAGAATTCAATTTCTTTCCATTTAGAACAGTCTCCCACCATTTTAGTTTGGTTTTACTTTTAAGAAATTGGCTTTTAGATGGGACCAGGTAGTTGATGTGTAGAATGTCTGGAAAATATTTCCTTGTGGTGATGTTTCAACTTGTGGCTCTAATCCTGTATTTCCTGTAAATGGAAAGTTGGTACTATACAATTCTGAGCTCTCATGACACCCCATCTGCTTCTTTGAGAGAAGTGGAGGAAATCACAATTAGTTTTACTACATAGCATCTTTCTCTCCTCTTTTTCTCCTTTTCCTTGCTTACCAAGCCACTCCCTGGTCTCTACTCTCTTTGCCCTTCAATTCTGTAGCCCTCGTGTTAAAGCCTTATAACCTTTATTTTCAGGCGGCTTTGATATAGGCCAGAAAACATATTCTACAAGCCTTATTTTCATTAACTAGTCTTTGATGTTAATCCCTAACATTTAAAGGATTGTCACTGGAATATATCAATGACATCCACAAAGGTGGTAGTGATGGTCTTAGAGCTTGAAAGTTACTTCAATCCCTTTAGGCCTTTATTTACATATCAATTAATTAAATCAATAAACCTATATTCCAGGTGCACTCTTAGTCATAGGGACAGAAAAATGAATTAAGATATAGTTGTTGGTCTTGTTGAATTCAAAGTTGAACTGGGAAACAGACATATTAATAATTATTACTTCACCCATGAAAACTTTCCTAACTTCCTTTTTTTGCATCTAAATAAACTTGCTGTCTTCCTCCATGTTTCTATAGCATTCTATACACATGTTCAGCACTGTGTTTATCTCATGGTGCTGTGATTATTCAGAACTTGTCACTTTTCTCCACTAAACTGAGAGTTCCTTGAGTGTTTTTTTTTTTTTTTTTTTTTTTTTTTAGATATTTTTCATGTCAGTGTCTTGGACATCAAGCATTGACCCCTGGAATATAACAGATGTCCAATAAATGTCTGACAAATGAATGAAGTGTTATTAGAATGGACATAATAACTATAATTATAGAGATATGAACAAAGTGGTGTAGAGATATTGAGAAAATGGAGTTCTAAAAAATGAGTAGGTAAGGACGGGGAAGGCTGTCACAAGGAGTGGGGACTGCATGTCAGGAGGCCTACAGTTTCCAGAGAACAAAGCAGGGAGAGGTTATCAGGGGAGAATGTATTAAGATGGGTTGGGATTAGACCAGCCGTGGGCAAACTACGGCCCTCGGGCCGGATCCGGCCCATTTTAAAAAAAAAAAAAAAAAAAAAGACCGTACCCTTTTATGTAATGATGTTTACTTTGAATTTATATTAGTTCACACAAACACTCCATCCATACTTTTGTTCCGGCCCTCCGGTCCAGTTTAAGAACCCATTGTGGCCCTCGAGTCAAAAAGTTTGCCCACCCCTGAAAACTGTTTGGATTCAATCCCATAGGCAAGAGGATGAAAACAGAAGCTTTTTAAGATAAGGAATGACATGCTCACTTTTGTTTTTCAGCATAAATATTCTAGTATAGAACTGAAATGGAGGAAACTGGTGTCAGGGAGGAGAAACTAAGAAGAAAAAAGAAACGGAGAGAGATACAGTGACTTGTCCAACATCACAGTCCTGGCAACTCATCATACCATCACTGCCAACCTGGAGCAGGGCGAGAATATTGAGTTCAAGGCTCTAGGACAGTGATGGCGAACCTTTTGAGCTCGGTGTGTCAGCATTTTGAAAAACCCTAACTTACCTCTGGTGCAGTGTCAGATATAGAAATTTTTTGATATTTGCAACCATAGTAAAACAAAGATTTATATTTTTGATATTTATTTTATATATTTAAATGCAATTTAACAAAGAAAAATCAACCAAAAAAATGAGTTTGCGTGTCACTGGTTCGCCATCACTGCTCTAAGATGTGGGCATCAACGCTGTTCAGAGGAGGGTGAGGCAAAAGAAACCAGTTACCCAGAATGACACCGTGGATCAGGGAGGAATTAAGCTGGGCCATAAAGACATCCAAGGATTGTTAGAAAGACTGACGGGAGAGAGACCAAGATGGCGGCATAGGTAAACACCGCAGACTGCTGCCGCAAACAACCACTTCAAAAATACAACTAAAAGACGGAACGGACATCACCCAGAACCACAGGAAGGCTGGCTGAGGAGAGACTCTTCAACTAGAAGGAAAAATAACAGCACACCGAGGCTCAGAGGAGGCGCAGTGTGGAAAAAACTCAGGTGCGGAGGTGCGCGCGCAAAGCGGGCTGGTGGCTGAGAGCGCGGTTGTCGTTTTCGGTCAGGGGGGAGTCTCAGACTCTGAGCTCCAGATACGGGCGAATCGCTGGGGACTCGGACCCAAACGGGAGAAGCGGGAGTGTCTGGCATCAGTTGGAAGGCAGCTTTCCCTCCGAGGTTTGCAGCGGTTCCGGGGGTTCTGAGAAGCAGAGCCTCTGGGAACGGGACTGAGAGGGGCCATAACCGCTCCCTCCGCCCGCCCGCCCTGTTGAGCCCGCCCCGCCCAAGCCCTGCGCAGAGCCATTTGCCAGATCGCCTCAGGCAAAGGCTAGATTAGCACCTCCCCAGAGGACAGAAGTTTTCCGCGGCAGACACAGCTGATTCACACAGCCAGTCGGCCTGGTGGTCAAATCCCTCTAGTATTAACTACAACAATCAAGGCTCAACTAGAACAAGACTGCGCACAAAGACCACTAGGGGGTGCACCAAGAAAGCATAAAAAATGCGGAGACAAAAAAACATGACAGAAATGGAGGATATAGAGCTAAAAATCGCAATTTTGAGGGCTTGCAAAAATGTGCTAGAAGCTGTCAATAAACTTGAGGAGAGAGTCACGAAAACTAATGAGACCCTCGATGCTATGATAAAGAACCAACTAGAAATTAAGCATACACGGACTGAAATAAAGAATATTATACAGACACCCAATAGCAGACCAGAGGAGCGCAAGAATCAAGTCAAAGATTTGAAATGCGAAGAAGCAAAAAACACCCAACCGGAAAAGCAAAATGAAAAAAGAATCCGAAAATACGAAGATAGTGTAAGGAGCCTCTGGGACAGCTTCAAGCGTACCAACATCAGAATAATAGGGGTGCCAGAAGATGAGAGACAGCAAGATATTGAAAACCTATTTGAAGAAATAATGGCAGAAAACTTCCCCCACCTGGTGAAAGAAATGGACTTACAGGTCCAAGAAGCGCAGAGAACCCCAAACAAAAGGAATCCAAAGAGGACCACACCAAGACACATCATAATTAAAATGCCAAGAGCAAAAGACAAAGAGAGAATCTTAAAAGCAGCAAGAGAAAGAGACTCAATTACCTACAAGGGAATACCCATACGACTGTCAGCTGATTTCTCAACAGAAACTTGGCAGGCCAGAAGGGAATGGCAAGAAATATTCAAAGTGATGAATACCAAGAACCTACAACCAAGATTACTTTATCCAGCAAAGCTATCATTCAGAATTGAAGGTCAGATAAAGAGCTTCACAGATAAGGAAAAGCTAAAGGAGTTCATCACCACTAAACCAGTATTATACGAAATGCTGAAAGGTATCCTTTAAGAAGAGGAAGAAGAAAAAGGTAAAGATACAAATTGTGAACAACAAACATGCATCTATCAACAAGTGAATCTAAGAACCAAGTGAATAAATAATCTGATGTACAGAATGAACTGGTGATTATAATGAATCAGGGACATAGAAAGGGAATGGACTGACTATTCTTGGGGGGGAAAGGGGAATGGGAGATGCGGGAAGAAACTGGACAAAAATCGTGCACCTATGGATGAGGACAGTGGGTGGGGAGTGAGGGCGGAGGGTGGGGCGGGAACTGGGAGGAGGGGAGTTATGGGGGGGAAAAAAAGAGGAACAAATGTAACCTGAACAATAAAGATTTAATTAAAAAAAAAAAAAAAAGAAAGACTGACGGGACATTCTCAGATTCTCAGAAGAGATTAAAACAATGAAAGGCATAGACAACTGGCTGGTTGTGACCTGAGACTAGAAGAACAAGAGATAATCCAATAAAGATTTAATTAAAAAAAAAAAAAAAAGAAAGACTGACGGGAAAGGAAGGCATTCTCAGAAGAGATTAAAACAATGAAAGGCATAGACAACTGGCTGGTTGTGACCTGAGACTAGAAGAACATCGGCAGCAGAGATAATCAGGGGCTAGTTTGCATATGGCTCCTAACAATATTTAAAAAAATACAAATAGTTTTGAATTGTTACCATCTATACCTCTCTTCTGGCTATCATAAGTGGTTTATTCATCAGTCATTTAACTAGATGAAGCAATCATTAGTCAGCTAGTTGGTTACTTTAGAGTTACATATCTTAAAAAGGACCTTATAAAGGACTTTTCCTGGTTATTGGTTTTCCACTGGTCTGTGTTGAATAGGCCCTAACTTCTGGAAACAACTAGACTAAACTATCCCAGGCTTTCTCATCAGTACTCACCACAAATGCAACTACAGCTAAAACCCACTGATAGGCTGATAGAACCAGTGAATAAAGCATGCTACAACAGGACTCTGAGAAGCTGAGCATGTGCTATAGAGGTTCCCACACATCTCTGTTCAATGTGGTATAAAGCCTTACAGTATACCATGGACACCAATCCCACCCAGAGGAAGAGATGTGGCCAAGAGGAATTTCGCCCTCAGGTTTGCTTCCCACAGATTCTCAAACACGTCTTTGGGTGCTGGCAGCAAACAGACATTGGCCAAAGTCCTTTTACACTGCTTGGTCCAGGGTCTGGGGAAGAGGAAAGTAGAGATGCAAAGATTTTCCTTGAGGCTCTAAACTCAACCAGTAGCTTTCTAATGAAACTAACAGCATTACAGAGAGAACCAAGATGGCGGCATAAGGTACAAACCTGTACGTGCTGCCCCCCACAACAACATTAAAACCACTACTATAAGACAAAACAGCTATCATCCAGAACCACGGGAAAGCTGACCAAGTGGAAGTTCTACAACTAGAAGGGAAGAAAAAAGCACATTGAGACCAAGTAGGAGGGGAGAGACGCCAAGAACAGAGGTACGGAGGCAAGCGCAAGGCTGCTGCACCTGGTGCGTGGTTTTTTTCAATCTGAAGGGGACAAGCTCTCGAACGCACTGAACTCATTTACAGCGAGATGCTGGGGTCCCAGGCTCCTACGGGGAGAAACGGGACTGTCTTGCAGGGGGTCGGAAAGCGAGGGTGACTTTCTCACAGAGCTGCTTGCAGGGATCATTGTTGCTGTGGGGGCGCGCGGCACTCAGGGAGTCACGGAGTCGGAGTCGCGGGGTCGCTGAAGACACCATTGCTGTTTGCTCCGCCCTGGGGACTCTCTAAGACCCCGCCCCACTCAATTTACATCCCCTCCCAAGCTGTGCTCTGCTCCAAAACTTCCAAACTCCAAACAAAGAGGAGAAATCTGTTGATATTGCTGTAGCCCCTGCTGGGTGGACCCACACAGTGGTTGACTTGGAGATCCAGGAGCCAGGGTACTCCGGGTCAGATACTAGA
>NW_005359478.1:5230016-5233274 GCF_000412655.1 Myotis brandtii | reverse complement strand
CGGGTGGTGGGGGGTAGGGGATAACGTGGGGATAAGGACACAGATGTAATATCTTAATCAATAAAAAATATATTAAAAAATCACACACAAAAACCACAGCATTACAGAGCAGATATTCTACTCACCCTTAATTTCGGTTTATTTCAATATTGTCCTTTCTCAGTCTCTGAGCTACTGTGTCAGGGCGGGCCTTAGGAACATGAGTGATCTGAATAATTAAAAGTGAAGGACCCCATTAGACCATTCCACTTCCCCCTGTTCCACTCATCCAATGAATCACTCCTTCTGTCATTCCTTCATTTGTTCGACAAACATTTAGGGAACTCCTACTATGCGCCAGGCACCATTCTAGGCTTTAGAGATACATCAGTGAACAAAATAGACACACTTCTCTGCCTTTGTGTAACTTAACTTGAAGTGAAGACAGACTGACCTGAAATAATGAACCTACAGAAAAGAAGAGCATAGAATAGGTTAGAAGATATTAAGTATTATGGAGAAAAAAAAATACAGCAGGGAATGAGAAACTGAGAGTTCAAGAGGTGGTGGAAAGGAGGCAAGCACCGTAATTCACACAAATGGGGATCAGGGAGGTGCTGGGAAGATGGCATGTGTGCCCTGATGGAGGTGCCTTCCTCATAGCAAAGTGCTGCATCCTCTCCTTGAGGAAGGTCTGCAGTTGCTGCGATTCTCAACTTTTCTAGACCCCCCAGAGAATGCTCTTTGCCATGGAAGTTCCTTTCATCAAGAAGACCAACAGCTGGTCCAAACCAAGCCCCTCATCTCCACCTAAAAGTCTTGGGTTGTTTTAAATAATCTCTGTACCTCCTGCTATGAAGAATCTACAAAGGAATCCTGAGAATGATATCAGGAGAACTCTGAATTTCCCAGAAAAATGAGGAGAGGAAAATTGCGCATAGTTAACTGTTTATGAACATGTAGTCTGTTAAGATACCACTTTTCATACTCACATACAGTGAGACTCACAACAACCTTAAGAGACAAGTCCTGGCATTTTTCAGTTTGACAAATAAGAAAATTAAGGTTTACAGAAGTTGAATAACTTGTGTGTGGTGACAGTGCTAATATAGTTAGAGACAGGATTTGAACCTAGTGGCTTCCTCTAAAGCCCACACAATGTCTGGGAGTTATTTCAGTATTCACATCTGGTCACTTCTAAACCAACTTAAAATTTTATCCTTTTGCAAGATTTTAAGTGTCTGACTCAAAGTATCTTAAATCATGCCTTCCTATAATATGATACAATATTTGAAATTACTTTTCATCCAGCCCTGGTTTATCCCCCAAAGAATAAAAATTTAACAATATACAAAAAATTAAGATCCAAACAAACATAGAGCATGGTCTTATAACTAAGCCCACTTTGAAGGTGAACAAATAGAGTAGCGAGGAAAATAGTAGTTTCCTAGCTTCTAGAGTCACACGGGTCATCACCACAAAAAAAGGTACATACCTTTATTTCACTGGTGTGATTTCCAACTTACAGAAACTACTGCTGATGAAGTTTTACTAAGTGCTAGTCACCGAGTTATGGACACTGACATAGACCATATTTCTTCATGCCAATATGACAATGGTATTAGTAGTAATATTCCAAAATTCACTGGATTGCTGCTCTATACTCACAGAGGTCTTCCATGCTTATGAGTGAAAGAACTGATTGAAAACCATGTTTGCTTTTTAAATTTTCTTCAACAATATATCATTTTTAAAAGCAAAGTTTTGAGAGTAAAGTTTTAGAGAGCAAAGGAAGGCTAAAATTGGAATTTATTTTGGTGAACTGAATAGCAACCTCCTTCTGGGAGCAAATCACCATAACTCTCCAGAGACCCAGGAATTTCAAGTGTATTGGTTATGCCCTCATTGATTTGTGGATCTTCATGATCATTTATATAAGTCCACAGCCAGTATGAAATCAATGTTCAGAGGAATCTCCTTTTTTAAAAAACAAACAAACAAACAAACAAACATGTTTTTATTGATTTTTATAAGAGAATGGGAGAGAGAGATAGCAACATCGATCAGCTGCCTCCTGAACCCCCCCTCCTGGGGATCAAGCCTACAACCCGGGCATAAGCCCTGACCGGGAATCACACCAGTGACCTCTTGGTGCATGGGTTGAGGCTCAACCACTGAGCAACATTGGTCAGGTCAGAGGAAACGAATCTCTTTTGAAGGGAGTAGGTTCTCTCTCCTATTGTCTTTTTTTTTTTTAACTGTAAATATTTTTCAATTATAGTTGACATACAAATATATTAGTTTCAAGCGTATAATCCAGTGATTAGACAGCATATAACTTACTACGTTTTCACCCTGCTAAATCTAGTACCCATCTGATACCAGACTTAGTTATTACAATATTATTAACTATACTCCCCATGCTGTACTTTACATCGTCTGTGACTATTCTGTAACTGCCAATTTATCAAATAAAAAAAGCTAAAGGAGTTCATCACCACCAAACCAATACTACAAGCAATGTTAAAGGGTTTCTCCTATTGTCTTCAGGGACTTAGGTTCCTGTTTATCCAAGTGGGAAGGATAGTAGTTTCTTGCTGTCTTCATTCCCAGGTCTGCTTAGATGCATTCACATTTGGGAGGAAATCATATCATTCTCCCCAACTTGTTTTTAATAATAACAATTTCTCCAATCTTCCCTGAAGATGATATAAATCAAAGGTCAGCAGTTGGCTTTATTGACGCTCACACACTCTCTGGGGACTTGGCAAGGGAAACTCGCCATGGTTGTTACAATCAGAGGAAAGTCAGAGAGATGTAAATCGCTAACTTTGAAGAAAGAAAAAAAAACTCCATGGCATTTATCCAGTTGAGACGAACCAGATTTTCAAAGATATGGTTTTTGGGTTTTTTTAAAAAAATATTTTATTTATTTTTACAGAGAGGAAGGGAGAGGGATAGAGAGTTAGAAACATCGATGAGAGAGAAACATTGATCAGCTGCCTCCTGCATACCTCCTACTGGGGATGTGCCTGCAACCAAGGTACATGCCCTTGACCGGAATCGAACCTGGGACCCTTCAGTCCACAGGCCGACGCTCTGTCCATTAAGCCAAACCGGTTATGGCAAGATATGGTTTAATAAGTGCATATTTTACTTGATTAATAGCAACCTAGTGGGTATTTCTATAAAGAAGCATTTGCTTAGGGTATTCCCTTGGCAAGGTCATGTTCCAAAGAGGCAGAGGGAATGGGCCCAAGAGAAATAGTTTGAATGTCT
>NW_005359478.1:5216768-5229963 GCF_000412655.1 Myotis brandtii | reverse complement strand
GGAGGGAGGGAGGGAGAGAGAGAGAGAGAGAGAGAGAGAAGTCAGAGAGTTCAGGCTATAAAAATGAATTAGAAGGAGCTGCAGGAAATGGTGTGTTCTCTATCTTTGCACCCAAGAAGAGACACAAGGTGACATTTTAACACTGCCAGGTGCAGAGCTCTGGGTAAAAGACTAGGCAACTTGCCTAAAGATGAGGGTTTTCCATGTGGAAAAGACTGCATAACTCCAACTCCTACTTCTGAGATTCTGAGTTAGAAAAGTCTACTAGGGTAAATCAGAATGGTCCCCCACCAAGGCCTTGTGGCAAAAAAGAGTGACAAGACCCCTAAAGCGTTACCATGGACATGTGGAAGATGCGGAGTGAAAAGATGCTGCTTTGAGGAAAGTGACAGTCAGCACAGAGGTCTTAAAGACAGTTTTGTGTTCCCATGCTGGAATGGTTCAGACCTTTGTTCTGCAGACCTGCCAGGTTGTATCCCAGGAGAAGAGACAGCTTCCCACCAGGAGGCCAGGAAACTGACTCCTAAACCAGCCCCATAGCCTCCTATGGCTTTTAGCATTTTCCACTTCATCAGGAGAAGCCTGACCCAATTTGAATTCCACTGAAACTGATTTCCCCTAAGCTGACACCCAGGCACGTACCCTTTTAGGTATTCTAAACCTTAAACTTTTTTCCCCCTCACAGAACCAAAGCAACTTTCCAGCTTCATGTGTGAGTTCTCCAACATTCTTCAAATTCCATTCTGCTGGGTGGAAAGTATGCTCCATGGTATGTTTATGCTAACACCCAGATGATCTGAGCACTCAGACTGTGGTTTCCCCTGGCAGAAAATCCTAGGAGGAATCTCAGAGCTGGAAAAGACCTTGAAGATATCTGTTGTCAGATTCAGCTCTGTTGTCAGCAAGTTAACACCAGCCCAGGCCAGGCAGATATGCATTGAAAATGAGGACAGAGAAAGATGCCAGTTAAGACTGGTGCCACAAATACTTGGTTCATTAACAAAGTACACCTGGCATCCCTGCCCTTGGCCTGCTGCTTCTTCCTGTACCTGTCAGAAAACTGAGGTAAAGTCCCCCTAGACCTGAAATAATGAATGCCTAAACAGTCACCAAGCCCTGTCCTCACATTCTCCCCTCCCTTTCTCAGAGCCTCACAGGACTTGGCTCAGGACATGACCCTCCTTACTTCTCTTCTAATCCCCTTAAAGAGCAAGGGTCACATTGACCTTATCTTAGTAGAATTTTGACAATTCAGTACTGTTTCCTTCTTAAAATGCTCTATCCCTGGATTTTCACAGTATAATGCTCTGTTGCTTTTCCTGTTATTTCAGTCTGTGTCAGCTTTCTTGTCCACACATGTTTCAAAAGCTGGTGTTTCCCTGGGACCTAGCTTTAGGTCACATTTATTCTATGTTTCCCTGAATGATCTCATCCACTTCTATGGTTTGAACTTAGAGGCTGATGTAGGTATTCTTCCCCTTCATAAGTAATGTACAGTTTGTGCTGGCAGTGTTACTAGTAAAATGTCACCTTGTGTCTCTTCTTGGGTGCAAAGATAGAGAACAGGCCATTTCCTGTACTGATGAAAGGGGTCGTGCCACTTTTTACTGACTTATTGAAGCTACCAAGCCTCACCAGGTGCAGAGCTCTGGGTAAAAGAGTAGGCAACTTGCCTAAAGATGAGGGTTTTCCATGTGGAAAAGACTGCATAACTCCAACTCCTACTTCTGAGATTCTGAGTTAGAAAAGTCTACTAGGGTAAATCAGAATGGTTCCCCACCAAGGCCTTGTGGCAAAGAAGAGTGACAAGACCCCTAAAGCATTACCATGGACATGAAGAGAGACGATGCAGTGGGCTAGCCCTGGTGCTGCGTCACCCCTGGTACTTCTATCCTTGAAGTGGCCAACATGGGAACCCCAAGAGTGTGTCCCAAAACATTCTCATTTTCTTACAGAACTCTTACATCCTGTCACACATCAAGTCCTCCTAATTCCAATTCCCAAATATCTCTTGGGTCCTTTCCCTGCTTTTAATTTCCTTGTCATTGACTTGAGTCAGTCCCTCATCATCTCTTACCTGGACAACTGCAAGAGTCTCTTTGCTGGATTTCTACCCCAAAGTCTTGCCCATCTATCATAGCCAGCTGCCTGAAAATGTAAATGTGATCCTATCTCTTGTCTGCTTAAAACCATTTAATGGTTTCCCACTATCCACTCCTTGCCATGGTCCAAATGGACTCCATCTTCTTAACCCAACCTATATGGTTCAGCCTTATTATTTTTTACTTCTCACCCTGTACTTGATGCTGCAGGAAAATCAAATTACTTGTGTTTAGTCCTAACCTCATGCTTCTTCTTGCTTTCCATCTCTTTGTTCAGACTGTTCACCAAGTCTAGAATGCTCTTCACTTTTTATCTTGCCCTTAATTATCTCTCAAGACTCAGTGTGGGGATCATCAATTCTCACACCTTCTTGACCCACTTTCTGTATAACTCGTGTGTTTATCTTCACAGTTATTGGTGCCACCCCTTCTGCCACAATAAGACTATTCCTCAGTGCTTTTCAGGAATTTTCTATGTCAGAGCTTGGAAGTTTCATCCTGACAGTTGTCACAGATGGTCAGGGCATAGTAAGTGGTAACATATTGTTGGAAAGACTGGGAAACAAGATACAAAACTTCCCTAGGAACCCTGAGGAGGTAAAGCAGACCTTAGCTTAATCTCCCTTCAATCTTACCCACTTGTCTTATTTCCCTCTCCCTGACAAGATATATAGCTTCTGATAATAATTTTTTTCCTGTAGATTCTCCATATGATAGTAAATGGAATTTGCCTAATTATGTGCTTGTAAAGTATGCTTCTCTGTCCATGCTTTTTGTAATTTTAGTTCCTCAAAGTAACCAGGAAAAGCTTCCAGGGCTACAGTGCTATATGGTCATCAAATCTCAAGTTTTAGAATTACACTAAGACGCAACTACAAATGCTCATTCTGCCACTCACTGTGGAACTTCACTTAATCTAAGACTTAATTTTCTACCTCTAAAATGGAAATAAGAATACCTACCAAACAGGGTTATTGTAAGGACTAAGAACCAAAACATATAAAGCACATGTTGAAATGCTCTGTAAAGGTTGACTCTACAACACTTTTTGGAGGATGAAGAGGTTTGAGACAGATACAAAGCATTGCAGGTGAGGAGAAACCAATACCGGGAACAGAGAAGACACTTTTGCTCAGAGTGAACTGATGATTGCCTTTATGTTACTGCTGACGGGCAAAGTCTCTTCCACTCCCTCAGGTGGAAGGAACGGAAGTGAATCATGCCATTCAGAGAGAGTCAAGCTGGTGTGGGTGGGGAAACCATGTAGGAAGCTTCTCTAAGTTGCGCCATGACTCCCTGTGTCTCTGCCTTGGTCCAGATCCTGCCCTAGCATTGTGATAATAGCTAGATATCTGTGAGGCCTTTGGAAAGAGCTTGGGGCCAGTCACAGGCTGACCCACTGACCACCAGGCCTATGTCTGTTGACAGTGGTCATCCTCTCTGGGAGCTGGATCAATGACTGATGCTGGATCAATGATTGTGCTGAATGGCATCCCAGTTAGCACAAAGCAGGCCCTACAACAAACAAGAGGAGTCTGTTCCTGTTGAATCTCCTGCTTCCCAGGCTTTGGCCAGATCCTCAGCTCTGGATATCTTTAGTACTGAGATACTCCTTTACATATGAGGCAGGTTCTATACAGCCATGAGGAGAAAGGGGAATATATCTGTCAATAAATCAGCAGGTGAGGGAATGAATTAAAATATTAGTATTTGACATATTTCTCTCATCAAACTGTAAAAGTTCACCCTTTCTTTGATGGGATTTCCAAAATCCATTGTTTCAATCCCAATCAAAGAACTTTAATACTCTTAACTAAAAGAATTCTCATTATAGCAAAGGTATGACAGCCGTCCTACTTTGGAGTAGCATCTGTCAATTTGCTACCTCACTATGTCCCCTTGTGAACAGTGCTAGCCAGATCACCATGAGTTTAACATCTGTCCCTGGGAATGAGGCCCAGAAAGGGAGTTCAGAGAATGTTCCTTTAGTAATAGGGCAAGATATGTCCTCAAAGTCCCTATAATTAACCATCTAACTTTTTAAAAATTAATTTTATAATTCCCAGTAAACTGGAAATCCGTCACTCAAAATAGTCCCTGATTCTTTATTCACTGATAAGTCACACGTGAATAATTGCTCCTCCCAATCCTAGAAAGTAAGAAGAGGGATATGATGTCATCTAAAGGCATGTTTATATTCATAGCAGCACAATTTACAATAGCTAAGATTTGGAAACAGCCTAAATGCCCATTAGCAGATGAGTGGATTAGAAAACTGTGGTTTACTACAATGGAATACTACACTACTGTAAAAAAAGAAGGAATTCTTACAATTTGCAACAGCATCGATAGAACTGGAGAGCATTATGTTAAGTGAAATAAGCCAGTCAGTGAAAGAAAAATACCACATGATCTCACTCATTTGTGGAATATAAAGAACATTATAAACTTATGAACAAAAATAGATACAGAGGCAAAGAAGCATCGAACAGACTGTCAAACTACAGCGGGAAGGCTGGGGAGGGATGTGGGGGGAGGTAAGAGATCAACCAAAGGACCTGTTCAATGGGGAAAAAAAGGAGACATATGTACTACTATTTGTAATACTTTAAACAATAAAAAAAATAAAGGCATGTTTTAAGAAAACAGGGCAAATCTTGGAGCTTCTGTCTTTTCCAACACTGGGAGGTATCCCAAGTATTAGCATAGCAGCTAGGAGTATACGGATTAACAACACTTGTGTATTCTATTCACTCCTGAGATTCACCATGGTAGATTCAAACCTCTTTATTTTTAAGAAATAAAATTTTATAGATAGAAGTGAAGTCTTCTGTGCAGCCCATTCCAATGGCAATCACAATCATGAAATGGATAATAGAATTTTATAATTTCTGTGCTCATTTTTCTATATATTAACATTAGTAATAGAAATCATAATCATAACTAACACATGCAGTGCATACAATGTGCCCAACACTATTCTTAGCGCTTTCTATGTATTTGCTCATATGACCTCATCACTTTACAAAGTGGATATCAGTCCCACTTTATTGGTGAGGAAACTGAAGCTCAGAGAAGTTAGTAATTTCCCCAAGGTCACATAAGTAGGAGAACCACTGTAAAACATCACTTTATAATTTCTAAAACTATATACAGTGATGTTTTACAGATTTTTAAAGTTACATAAATGGTGTCATGTTCAATGCATCCTTCAAAATTTGCTTTGTAACTTGCATTTCTGACACTTACTCATGCTACTATGCATAACTCTCATTCATTCATTTAAACTGCCACACAATATTACATTATGTGGCTATTCTACATTATACTTATCTGTTCTCCTGTTCTTGACCCTGTGGTGGTTTATAATATTTTACTATCATAAAAAATATTGTCAAAGAATATTTTTGTATCTTTCACTAGGGCCATATACCTAGAATTAAAATTGCTCAATCACAGAGCATATTGTTAAATTGGTGTGTTAATTTACACTTCCACTAGCAATATATGAAAGTTATTATTTGCTCCACATTTTTCCTAATAGGTAGCCTTTTAGATTCCCCCCCTCAATCTGATGGAAGTAAGACAATAGCCTGCTGTGTATTTTAATTTGTATTTTCCTGATTTCCAGTAAAATTGAGTGCTTATGTTCCTTGGTCATTGACACATTCTCCTCTGTGAATTGTCTCTGTCTCTTCCATCTTTTGCCAGGTTTTTCTTTTCTTTTCTTTTCTTGACTGTTTTCTTTTGCATTGATTTATAGGAGTCCTTTATATATTCTGAATATAGGCTTTAGTCCCCGTATGCTGTGTACACATCTAATGGATAATGCTTGTTAAGCAGGGTGTTCAAATATCCTATATCTTTCCACTGCTACTTGCCTTGAATACATGGAGTTCAACCTCATTATACTCTTGGGACCGCTAACACAAACACCAGACTCTGACATCACACCACTTTCCTGTACTCTAATCTCCATTAAGTCCCACATATCGCTGAATCTGTTTCTTCTACACTTCTCCAGTGATGCAATTCATGGTCATGATCCAAAAAATTCCTTGCATTTTAAACTCTTCTCTGAATACTCCATTCATGTCCTTGTAACTCACCCTGAGGACACGGCTTCCCCTGCAGCCACTCAAGTGGTGGCTTATCTTATGTCTTGCAACTTTCATACCACTGGGCATGGAGGTGGAGTATGTGTCCTCATGTCTCCCCACCATTGCTTTCAGATCTTACTATTCCTCCTCTCACATCCTCTTCCCCCAACTCTGTATCTTATGTTGTGGCAGTTTTAAAGCAAGCATAGTCCCAAATTTATTTGATATTCCTTCCATTGAGAGGCTGAGTCTATATCCTCCCCATGAATGTGATTTCTAAGACAGCTTGACCTATATTTAGTAGAGGTGATGCTGTGGCTATTTCAAGATTCAGGCCCATGAAACTGGCAGCTTCTACATCTTATGCCTTGGGATTCTGACTTTGGAAACCAGGCACTATGCAGCCCATACAGTGGCCCATATAGAAAGAAACAGAGATTGCCAGCCTCAGTCCCCACTAATAGCCAGCCAATAGCCAGCACCAACTTGTCAGTCATGCTACTAACATAGGTAGCAGTTAGTTAAGGAAGGGAGCAAATGGAATCAGACATTAAACCTGATTCACTATGAAGCCACAGCATTCACAGGCTCCCCAGGGGATGTATATTCCCAAAGTAGGCAGGAAGAAATCACTTTTCAATTTCCCTCAGGGACAACCCCCAGGATTACTGAGGGAAGGATAAACAGCAGGGGAAATTCTCTGCTGAGTGCATGTATAGTAGAAGTCAAGTTGGTGTAGGGGGAAATAAGTACATGCCCATGTGCAGTAGAAACCAGATGACGAAGCAGAACTTTGAGGCATGCGCAGTAGGAGCCAAAATGGTGACATAAAGTGGCAGAGCCTCGCCTGGGAAAATCTGGGAACAGAACCAGATTGGATAGAGCCCCAAACCCTGGAAGATCCAGGGGAAGAACTGGTTAGGGGGAGAGCCCAGCATAAGCCAGGGGAAACCCAGGAAGTAGGTTTGATAGTCAGAAGAAAAGCCTGCTAGTTTCTGAAAGCCAAGAAAATATATGGAGGATTATCAGGGATTTCGGGGCAGTTGCTGCTAGAGCCTGCCTGCCCTCTACATCCCCAAGGGCATATTACTTCCCTTCACCCCAATAAATCTTGCCACGACACTTAAACTTTCCCCTTACATGTGCCCTTTGAAATTCCTTTCTCACACCACCACAAGAACCCATTTTCATGGCACCAACATGAGTGACTCATCTTGGAAGTGATCCTCCAGCCCCAGGGAATGCTTCAGCTGATGCCACATGCAGCAGAGACTAGCCTTCCCATCAGGGCTTGTCCAAATTGCAGACTCATACATTAACGACAGTTTTAAGCCACTAGGTTTGACATAGTTTGTCACACATCTAAGCTTCCTTTCCTTCTAAAATTCTTCTGAGTCTATACTTTCTTTTTTTAAATGGCCAATTTCCTGGTTTTAAGATGAGAGCCAATCCTTGTTAGTTATTCCCACATCATGGCCTGATTTCTCCAACAGATTCCTCATTATAATCAGAGCCTTCTGGTAGAGCTTCCAAAATTAGACAAGTAGCTCAGCACCGAGTAAGACAGCATTTCTTTCTTTTCAAGTTGGATTCAGCATAGTTGGGGCTATATGCATCCCTTGGAATTTAGCTGAATGAACATAGCATATCTTGGCTTCTTCATGTTTTCCTTAACTAAGTTGACCCATCTCTGAACAAAGTTAACACTTACACTTTTGCACACTGTCTAATGCTTAGAAACCTCTAGACAAAATTATTTTCCAGTAGGTCTCTAGGAAATAGAGAAAACACTAACATTCACTTCAACCAGAGAGGAACAGGCCTGAGTGGAGGGCAGTGGGCATGTTTAAAAGAGAAGAATGTTTCTTCTCCTTCTCTTCTTTTACTACCTCTTTTCCAGAAACAAACTCATCGAATCCCTTTCTTTTACCCCATCTCTGGACAAGAGGAAGATGAAAAGTACATAAAAGGTGAGAGGAGAGGGGGCGGGGTGGGAGAGCACCCCATGGAGCATATGCACATTTTTACTGTACTGTAACTTTTAAACAAGTGGCCTCCTTGTGAAGTGGATAACAGAATTCCTCTTTGGGACCTTGAGAATTAGTGGTTTCTGGGACATCACATACTTTGTGGCAGCAAACAGCCTAGAATCTGAGTAAGCCCAGGAATGATGCCATTACTTTTAATATCATGCCCTGACAATGGGGAAAAGGAAGTGGCCAGCCACCACCGGGGCCAGAGGAAGGTGTGCAGGGATGCCGAGACTGACCCTCCAAAGTCAACACCCACACCTGCCTTCCGGTTAGGGCCTCATCTCATACAGCACAGTATCCTCATACACTTCCCTCCAGGCCATACTTCTGTCTCCTGCCTGAGCCTCCCAGGGTAAAGGGATGGGGCTTAAAGAGGAGCTCATGAACCCCCTTGACTTTTCATGGAGGTGTGGGTCGGGGAGGAAGGACTAGTGCTTTGTCAGGCAAGGTATTGTTATCTTCTTTATTTTTTTAAGTTAACTTTATTTATTTATTTATTTAATTACTTATTTTTAAATATATTTTTATTGATTTCAGAGAGGAAGGGAGAGGGAGTAGAGATAGATCACACACACACACACACACCCTTGAGTGAGAGGCTTTTAAAAAATACATAACTTTTTTTCTTTATTTCAGAGAGGAAGGGAGAGGGAGATAGAGATAGAAACATCAACAATGTGACAGAATCATTGATAGGCTGCCTCCTGAACGCCCCACATTGGGGATCCAGCCCACAACCTGGGCAAGTGCCCTGACCAGCAATGGAACCATGACCTTCTGGTTCATAGGTCGAAGACCAACCACTGAGCCACTCCAGCCGGGCTATCTTCTTTCTTTATGTTTGTTTGTTTTGCTGTTTAATGGAGGTGTGCAAAGACAACCATTTTGAGGTACACCCCCATTGCCTCTCATCCGCTCTCATACCTCATGAAGCCAGAAGAACAAAGTGAAGCTACTCACCACATGACACTGCATTACTTTCTTTTCTTTAATTCACATCAGAAAAGGAGAATGAAATTATATTTTCTTGTAAAACAATGAAAATGTAAACAGTTTTTTTCCACATAGAACATCAGAGCCGGAAGTCACCCTGAGCCATAGAGGCCAGCGTTTCAAGTTATACGTGTCCTCGGTGTTGAGGTCCAGCCCCAGCAGGTCCAGGGGTTCCCAAAGGTGTAGACGGAGTTGGCGAAGAAGGAATGACACGGAGGCAACATTCAGTTGATCAGCATAGCCAGGTTCTCTCTTTATTGTCCTGTTACATCGGTATTTATACCAGTTGATTTTAATCCTATCCATTCTATTCCAAAGGTTAGAGCATTTGTTATTTCCATTCCAAGGTCACTACTCTATTGTTCTGTTAAACTACAAGGAAGTAACTGAAGGAGATTATCCTAAGTAAAGATTATGTAGCTTAAGCATGATTGTTAAGTGATTAACTACCCACCTGGCACTTAGTTAAGGGGTTTTACTGATCTATTCCCTTCCTTAGTCCTGTTAATCCCTAACTTCAGGGAAAAATCCCCACCTGGGGAAACAACCTTTCTCGGAGAGGTGACCTTGGTTAAAACACATAGCGCTAAGAGGGGGAGCAAACATATGCCATATACACCAGGTCCCTTGAAACATAAGCTGTGCAGATGTTTCTTCCCTGCAGCGACTGTGTCAAGCAGCAAGGGTGGACCGGCTTCCGGCAAATTCCCCCATTTTTATTTTTTAAATGACAGCGTGTGTAAATCAGCGGCCACCTCTCGAATTGGGTTAAGACTCGGAAGAAGACTTGTTTGTGACTTTGCCAACAGGTCAGTCCGAGGCTTAACCCTATATCGGCTCCCCACACTCGGGCTCTGTGGAGTGGAAGCAAAATAGACTTCCCTGCCCACTTCTCCAGCCTGGTTCTGCTTTGACTCTTTCATATGCCATGGCTTTGTGTAAGATTTTGTTGATAAAAGGCTACCACTATTTTTTAAAAGCATGAAAAGCCACCCATGCACTTCAATCACCTTCTCTTGCACGTGGCTAAGCAAAGGTCCAGTGGAATAAATGGAATGCCCAGGAACCACCATGCACATCGAAAGCAGGGCCAGAACCTAGGCCTTGTGTGCTTCCAGTTCTTTCCCAGCTCAAGTCATGCACACTATGTGATTTATTAGCCAACAGGAAGTGGGGATGGGGTGTTGCAATAAAGGAAGCCTACTGACCTTGCATTTCACCCTTCCAATGAGTAAGCCTCTTAGAGGTTTTATCGCATCTGCCATTGCTTCAGCTCTGTGTCTACTGAAAGCACTTGACCTCCTACTGAGGATACTGCAGCCCCACATGGGCCACATGGAGCCTCACCAGCATCATGGACATGACACAGGCCTGCAGCAAGCAAACCACGCTGACATGCTCTAGGCCAGCGGTTCTCAACCTGTGGGTCGCGACCCCTTTGGGGGCTGAACTATCCTTTCACAGGGGTCGCCTAAGTCCATCGGAAAACACATATATAATTACATATTGTTTTTATGATTAATCACTATGCTTTAATTATGTTCAATTTGTAACAATGAAAATACATCCTGCATATCAGATATTTACATTATGATTCATTAACAGCAGCAAAATTACAGTTATGAAGTAGCAACGAAAATAATTTTATGGTTGGGAGTCACCACAACATGAGAAACTGTATTAAAGGGTCGCGGCATTAGGAAGGTTGAGAACCACTGCTCTAGGTCCATCAAGTACCCCCCAGCTCTAAGACAACAAACAGATCCTTCAAGATGTTAACTTTATCACTTTAAAGATGTAAATGGAGCCCTAACCGGTTTGGCTCAGTGGATAGAGCGTCAGCCTGCAGACTCAAGGGTCTCAGGTTCGATTCCAGTCAACGGGCATGTACCTTGGTTGCGGGCACGGCCCCAGTAGGGAGTGTGCAGGAGGCAGCTGATCGATGTTTCTCTCTCATCAATGTTTCTAACTATCTATCCCTCTCCCTTCCTCTCTGTATAAAATCAATAAAATATATATATATATGATGTAAATGGACAGAATACCCTGCTAAGGTCATGATTGGGATATTCCTTCAGAGTGAGATTTCTCTGCCTTCCTGACCCTGAATTGCTCTGATCTGAGATAGTGCTCTGACCTGTATTGCTCACTCTGACACTTTTTATTTACAGCCTTTGCCTTTGTTTTGTGGTTCTGTCTAGAACCACAGAATGAGAGTTTCTTAAAAGCTGGGGTCAGATTCTGATAACCTTATTTTCCAAATCTCAAAGTGGAACCTATAAACAACATTTTGCATATAAAGCTCAGACAGAATATTAGAATCAGAGACTGTCCTGGAAAATGCTGCATTGGTAGCAAATGGCAAATACACGTAGCAGAATGCCATGTTCTTAGTAGGTTCCTAGATCCCTAAGGAAGGAAAAAATTAGACCCAGGCTGCAAAGACCCCAAGACAAAAATATAAATGACCTAGAGGCAGAGTATGCTGGCCAATTATAAGAATGAAAGAAAGAAAAGATGAGCTCATTGATGATATGCAGATTAAAATAACTATACATTTGGAGGTAACAGAACAATGACATCCTTTTGAATGCAATCCAAAAGACAGTGTTGACACTGTCTGACAGTAAGTAAGGACTGGGTACCCTGGGGATGTTGATTCAACAAGAACAATATTTCCAGCTAATGGTGTGACACAGTCCCAGACAGAGTGGAGCGGTGCCAGATGCAGAACCAACTTGAACAAGTTGGTTGCATTGGAGTAGAGCATTCTCCCAGATGACTGTGTTAAGTCACTCCAGGACCTGGTCAAAATGTTGGGAGCAGCAAAAACAGCAGTGGCTTCTGTGTGAAGAGTGGTTTGGAGAAGGTTTTGGCTGGAGGCAAGAAGGGCTGAAAAAACTCTAAACTTGGATGTTGTGTTAGCCAAATAGCCCAAACTTGCTGGTGAGAACTGTGTCCCATGTTTTGTCATTTGGCAGCAATGATGACACTGATCTCAGTCATTAGAGGGAAAGCTCTCAATTGCCCTGGTGCAGTGGAAGGTGGTAAAAGTGGCCACAAGTCAGAAGGCTCACATCCTTGGTGGAGTAGCACGTCTTGATAGCATTTTTATCTCTTTTATTTATTCTGTGCAGCATTTTTTACCTTTCAAACTAGAACTAGATAAATGGACAGAGAACTTAGAACAGAATGTCAAAAAAGTACTAGGGCAGTGATAGTCTATCTTATTGGTGAGAGATCAAGAATGCAGAAGGAGGCCTGAACCAGAAAATTGGTGAAAAGCAGGTTAATTCTAAACCTACTCTTTAGCTTTCATTTCTTTCTCCCTGAGAATAATGTTTCACAAAGTGCTAAGTGCTAAATGAGTGGTACAGAGTGTCTATTTACTCTAAAGAGTTCAAAAGAGGCAGACATCACAGTACATTCCAGCAACCGAGGAAATAGTGACTGGGACTAGGTCTTCAAAAATGGGTAGGATTCAGGTTACATAAAAACACAAGATAAAGAGGGGCTTGGTGGGCAGAGGAAGATGCCCTGTATCAAGGAAACAGAATGCCCAAGGCCACTATCACTGCTGGTCTTAGATAAGAAAACTCAGACCAAATAACGTTTCTAAAACCACACAGGTTATACGTCATACGGTACTATTCTGGTACTCTGAGTAAAGCGACTTTGATATGATTCCAAAGTCCACATTCCTTCCCTGAACCCAGGTTCACAAGGCTGATAGACATGTAAACAAGTAACTATAATAAATGTTTGTGAATTGAAGGCTGTTCATCACTTTTCGTTTAGTTATACTTTTCATGACATGTCAAAAAGGAAGTGACATTGCCTTCTGGAAAATATTTATTTCCTGATGCCACCAAATTAACTCATATGGAAAACAGTGGTGACAGAACGTGAACGTGGCACACAGCATAAGCTGGCAATGCTCTGAGCCTGAAGTGATGCTGAAGGAGGA
>NW_005359478.1:5211046-5216673 GCF_000412655.1 Myotis brandtii | reverse complement strand
AGGGAGGGAGAGAAATAGGGAGAATAGAAACCTAGCACACACAAAAAAAGGAGAGGCAGAACTACTCTGCTCCACATTGCTTTGAATTAAGCTGATAACCCTTTCCCGCTTAGAAACACTACAGATTTTCAGAAACAGAAGTTTCTGTCAAAGCAGTTCAACCTTGTTGGCCTTTGTCAGGTGTGTGTTCCTTTCTACTGTTTCAAGTCAAGGCAGTGGGACAACCCAGGAAGGATGACTACCAACTGTGGCTAAGTGCAGCATCTAACTTACTGCCTCTGATGGGTATGGAATAAAGTGGCAAAATGATGGACCAAGCAAGTAAACAATGTGCTCCAGAAGAGACCAACCTTCTCATGTAGAGTGACCTTTCCAGCATCTCTGTGTTCCTGGCTCCTGGTGGCCTGATGGGCCCAGCCTCACAAGTGGCCAGCCCATTATGGATGAACTGCTCAATGATCTGTGATGATCTCAATCCCATGAGTCTGAAGCTCAAAAGTAACTAAATAAACGAAAAGAAAAGGTACTAGGTATTTGACAAAGATCTCTAGGATGGCTGCAATTTCCTGGGAAAGGGCTCTGGTGGTGGCTCTAGAGATAACCCGGCTATTGAACTCTTCCAATATCTTTGGAATAGGGAAGGCAAAGCATGGTGCAGCTTCTCAGAGATCCCCTAAAATTCTGCCAGTTTCAATTAGGGCCCTTATCACATTGTATTGTAACTCAATGCACTGTAATTGACCTACGTATTGAGCTCTGCCATCCTCAATAAACTGAATGCTTTGGAGGCAGACTATAGTCTTTCTTTACTTGTATCCCCACCTCCTTGCACAGAGTGGAAGTAACTCAAACCTGGCAGGGAAACAGTTCAACATAAACCTGGCAGTGGAAGGAAATTAACTGCAAAGAGTTCATTTCCCTGAGACATCTCAGCACAGGCTAAGGATGTGAGTTGGGAATGACAAATCTACTGAAAAAGCACGGACCAGTTTTCAAGGAAGACAAGTCATGAATGAGGGTATCTGCACCTTTTGTGTTTCATTATAACAATGCTGCAGGCTGAGTCGAGCTCAGGTATGCAGACAGAGATTCCAGAAAAGATTATGTGGATCATCACACAAACATTTAGCAGATCCACCCATTGACTGGTTAATTATTCAAATCATCTGGAGATTCCTCCAAAAACTAGAAATAGAAATAGAAACATACCACCGAGCAATTCCACTTTTGGGTATTAAGCTGAAGAAAATGAAAGCACTAATTTGAAAAGATACAGGCACCCCTATATTCATTGCAGCATTAGTTACAATAGCCCAGATATGGACACATCTGGAGTAATTTTTAAATACTATCTCCTAGGAGAGTGGTTCTCACATTTCTTTTCCTTATGTTCTACAACATTTCTTTCTGTCTCTCCACCCTACTGCCTTATCCCATGCCTGTCTCCTCACACCTGAACCCCTTCTTTTTCTGTGGGTTTACTGCCTTGCTGGAGGAATGTAACAGGGTACAAAGTCAAAATCTCCTGAGAGCTATTTCTTTGTTTTTATTCTGAAATCCTCAGCTTTGTGGGGACAAGAGGCAGTTCTGGGTTCATCTAAAATGTATGAAGAACAAAAGTGTAAAAGAATATTCCTCTATATTAGAAAAAGTTTCTCCAGGCTGGGGAGATGGAGAGAAAGAACAGATATGATGAAAGCATTTAAGCAGGTCCAGAGAGAATCTGAGATCTTGCTTTCTGGGATGAGTCCCAGAGAGGTGGCAAGACTCCTAGAGATTTAGGGGAGTGGAGAGTGTCTCCACCCTGTGGAGGAGCAGAGCCAGGGAGGCGGAGGCGTACCAACATGTGGTAGAGCCTGACCAGAGAGCTCCACCCACAATCAACAAGACCACCATGTCCCAGGATAAGAGCCATGGTTCCAATAACTCATAATGGGGCCCAGAATCTTCGAAGAGAATTGGCAGCCACTTGAATAGGCTAATAACCGAGGACCAGGCTGAATCATGGAATCTCAGGGAAAACTTATGGGGACAAATGATATTTTCCTGCAACCCAAAGTTGGGATCTATATAAATTTCCCAGAATTAAGCCACAGCTCTGCAGAAAAGGGGAAGAAATCTTAAATTGACTGAGCTTGTTTCCCTCTCTATGGTCTCATTGCGAGCTCAAAGAAGTAATTCAGTAATAATTCAGACATAAAAACATAAATAATTTGTAGATCCTGCACATCTAAGTGTGGATTGAAATCCATTTTGGCTATTTATCTATCTGTCTTTGTTCATACATCCATCCATTTGTCTTTTTTCATCCTCCATCTCTTCCCAGAAAGAAGCTAAGGCTTAGTTTATAAGTATGGATGGCCAATCAAAGAATCTTGGTCATACCATAATAGATACATGAACACTACAACTCAGAAGCCAAGAGGGACCAGACAGTCAGCACATATAACAAAGCATGTCAGAATAAGCCAAGTCCTTTGCCTAAACTGTGTATTTACTGACCTACAATGAATCCTGGTTAAGTCTTAAATATACATGCGTGAAATTTTTAATGATTGCATTTTAAATTTTATAATTGAGGGTTGTTTTTTATTAGGACCCAGACACCTGGAAATGTCAGATCTTGTATTGTGCTTTGTGGTGTGCCTTCCATTGAATTCAGCCTCAGTCAGGGCACTGTGCCTCCACTCTGCATGCAAACCAATAATGTGAATTGTGAGTAACAATGTGGGCAACCTTATTTAGTTTATTTTCAAAAAGTATGATATCTGAAAAACATTTTTGAAATTTATTGTTCAAATTCCTAATTTGGGGATGGTATGTTTGGCCATCACTTTCATTTGGGGTGGGAGGGGGGTACAGAGATCAATTTTAGTACATGAAAGTGAGTCATATTCCTCCTTGACAAATGAGATTCCCAAAGACATAGTTTTGTTAGGAAGGAGAAAATTAAATAATTAAATTTGGGTACCATAAGTAAATGCCTCCATAAGAAAACATTTAAAATGTTTACATTGTTTGTAATAATAATCAAAAGGGCCAAGCTTTGATCAAACTTCTCCCATAAGTTATTTCTAGAATTTCCCTTTGACATGAACAAGTCAGTTCTTTTCCCCAAAAAAACCACAAACTGTCTTCAGACTATGTAATGAATAGGACCAAGACCCATGTTTGTATGTTCTACAGCAGAGTAGGTATCCATCACTTAGGTATTTTGTTCACTCAGCAAGGTATTGTACTGTATGGCTCTGGCACGCAGTTCATAGAGCTATTAAACACATCATGACGATGAGTTTCGAACTCTGGCACAAAATGATTTCTGTGAGCAACGCAGTAGGCAGATGTGAGCTCCTGGTCCTTGTAAGACAATGCCACCATGGATTTAAGTTTCACTGAGATCTAATATTAACACCCAGTACCGACTGTACTCACTGAAAGTCCCACTGAGTACTTTTGAGTAGTCTGTATTAAATCTTTCAAGACCATTCTAGACATGTGAAAAAAGTCATCTCCAGAGGTTGTGTCTCTCCTGGGCCTCCTTATGTCTCTTCCAGATGTTGTTTAGAAATGAAAAATATTCACTAACACCACAAAAGCAATATGGTGTCATTTAAATCTGTGTTCTCATTAGCTGCAATAAAAAAATATCCCAATGATTCTAAGTTTTCCACTAAACTTGTCCTATAGCCTCTCAACTATGTCTTCAAAATGATAGGCAATGTTATGTCTGGTTAGATTTCCATTTCCAAGTGATCTTACTCTTTTTTTTTTTCAACAAGTATTCCCACATGTTTATTTAGTAAAGCTGGTTTTTCATAAAACAGCAAAAGAAAACTACTACAAGCAACAATGGTGGAAACCAGATTAAGCAGGACCTTTTACCTACTTTCCCGGTGGCATTAGCCCTCCATAGGTGGAGTGGGTCTGTGGGCAGAGGAAGGCGCCTTGAAGGCACCTCCCAGTCCTGTCTGATGTCAATTAGTATAATTAATTGAACACATTGGCCGGCGGAGGGTACAGGGGAGGGGGCAGTGTGGCATGTCTTTCTGGGAGAGGCACTTTCCCTCCCTGGGAGAGCTGAGGCCATACAGACTGTTAGCAGGATGTGTATCTCAGGCTGAGGATGAGGGGGTGGTTTCCCAGATGAGTACACATCATTTCTGCTGGCCCAACTGACACTTTTATAAAAACTTTCATCTATAAACACTTCTGATTCCAGGAAATTTTTTCTTAATACATAGCTACATTTCACAAGAGAATGTCCCTAAGTCATAAATTAGGCCTTGATAACAAGTTGTGTCCTTTTTCAACAGATGAAGTCAGGGGTCCTCAAACTACGGCCCGCGGGCCACATGCAAATACAAATATTGTATTTGTTCCCATTTTGTTTTTTTTACTTCAAAATAAGATATGTGCAGTGTGCGTAGGAATTTGTTCATAGTTTTTTTTAAAACTATAGTCCGGCCCTCCAACGGTCTGAGGGACAGTGAACTGGCCCCCTGTTTAAAAAGTTTGAGGACCCCTGGATTAAGTTGTTATTCTACATAATTCTCATATTGATGCCTTACATTGTATTCTGTTTTCTCAGACACATTATTTGGTACATGAATTATATAAACATCTTCGGTTTTATTTCAAAGTGACCCTAAACAAAGCTTATATTACAAAAAAAGTTAACAAGGAGTTATCTCAGAAGGCTAAATTTGGGAGGGGCAAACGTTATCACCTCAATGGCATCCTAGGTTCTGAGCAAGTCTATACGAAAGTGAGAACTTCAGTTTTCTTATGGTTTGCTCCATTATTTACACACCTTTTTTTTTTTTTAAAAGACTGTTTTATTGCTTTTTAGAGAGAGGGGAATGGAGAGGGAAAGAGAGAAAGAAACATTGGTGTGAGACATCGATTGGGTGCCCTGACTGGGAATTGAACCAGCAACCTTTGGGTGCACGGAACACCACCAGCCAGGGCTACACACATTTTTATTTTTTTCAAGGTGTGCATACAATAAATGAGTCATGTCAGTGTCCCTCTTACTCAGGATGTGCTCTCTGTGCTGGTATAAAACCTTAAGCTTTTTTAAAAAATTGTTTTATTGCTTAAAGTATTACAAAGAGTATTACATATGTCTCCTTTTTTTCCCACCCTTAACAATCCCCTGGCCTCCCCTACCCCCCAGTGTCTTATGTCCATTGGTTATGCTTATATGCATGCATACAAGTCCTTCGGTTGATCTCTTACCCCTCTCCCCTCCCGTCCCCCAACCCTCCCCGGCCTTCCCGCTGCAGTTTGACAGTCTGTTCGAGACTGCTTTGCCTCTGTATCTATTTTTGTTCATAAGTTTATAATGGTCTTTATTATCCATAAATGAGTGAGATCATGTGGTATTTTCCCTTCATTGACTGGCTTATTTCACTTAGCATAATGCTCTCCAGTTGGGGGGCAGAAGGGAGGGGGGTAAGAGATC
Organism: Myotis brandtii; assembly: GCF_000412655.1. Taxonomy (NCBI): domain Eukaryota; kingdom Metazoa; phylum Chordata; class Mammalia; order Chiroptera; family Vespertilionidae; genus Myotis; species Myotis brandtii. Next base: position 5,211,209 of record NW_005359478.1, on the reverse strand, counting down.
AACCGAAGGACTTGTATGCATGCATATAAGCATAACCAATGGACATAAGACACTGGGGGGTAGGGGAGGCCAGGGGATTGTCAAGGGCGGGGGAAAAAAAGGACACATGTGTAAGACCCTTTGTAATACTTTAAGCAATAAAAAAATTAAAAAAGAAAAAAAA
>NW_005359478.1:5183377-5207289 GCF_000412655.1 Myotis brandtii | reverse complement strand
ATTTCTTCTTGGTTCTTACCTAAGTTATTGATTTTTTCATCCATTTCTTTTTAATTCTTACATAAGTTGATTTTTTTCATCCATTTCTTCTTGATTCTTGCATAAGTTGTTGTTTTTTTCCTCCATCCGGTTTATGCACTCTAGGACCCTTAGTATGAATTATTTTTCTGTCATGTTGCATGCCTCTGTTTCACTTAGCTGCTTTTCTGGCGAGTCCTCCTTTTCTTTGGGGGTTTCTTTGTCTACCCATGTTTGATCTCACCGACATATCTAGATGTTGAGTCGTTCAGTGGCTGCTCCTTGGGTGGCATTGGCTCCTCGGGCTGCGGTTGCTCCTCGGGCGGTTATGGTAGCAGCTGCTCCTCAGTTGGCAGCAGCTCCTCTGGTGGGTGCTGTTCACAGCTGTGGTGGCTCCTCTGGCTGGTGGGGGGAGGCTTCACACACAGCTGCTGTTCCTCAGACAGAGGGTGTGGTGATTACGAGGCTGCTGTTCCTTGGATGGGGGTGGGCTACACACGCCTAAAACCTTAAGCTTTATAGCTAAAGTGGTCTTTAAGTATGGCAAGCAATGCGTAAAACATAAAACACTAAAAGAGGCTTAATATTCCCAGATGGTTAAAGATTTTAACATAAACCAGATGTGGAGATTCCATAGTATATATGTACCACACCTTCTTTATTCAATCCTCTATCAAAGGACACTTTGGTTGTCTCAAACTTAGGGGTATATATACCTTTGCAAATAAATATTTTCAAGTTTTTTTGAGTAGGCATCCAAAAGAGTGATTGCTGGGTCATATGCTAACTCTATTCTTAATTTTTTGAGGAACCACCATATTGTTTCCCATAGTGGCTGCACCAGTTACAATCCCACCTGCAGCGAATGAGGGTTCCTTCTTCTCCACAACTTCTCCAACACTTGTTATTACCTGTCTTGCTGATAACAGCCATTCGAACAGGTGTGAGGTGGCATCTCATTCTAGTTTTGATTTGCATTTCCTTAATTGCTACTGAGGTTGAACATCTTTTCATATATCTGTTGGCCATTTGAACAGACATGGAGATTCTAACATTAACTTGCCAATCTTTTAATAGCACTTTTTTAAAAAAAAATGCTTTCACAAATAGTGTGATACTCTGTGAGCAACTAAATTTGACTCTGGCCTTTGGGCCAACAGTTTGTTAACTTTCAGGTGGCTGGAGATCTTTGCTTTAAGGAGAGGAATACTTTTATTTATTTATTTTTATTGTGCTATAATTGACATGTAATACTGTATTAGTTTTATGTGTATACACCACAATGATTTGATAAATGTATACATTGTGGAATGATCACCACCTTACGTTTAATTAACGTCCATCACCAGGACCAGCTGCAAGTTTTTTCTTGTGATGAGAACTTTTAAGATTTTCCCCTCTTAGCAGTTTTCAGATATACAGTAAAGTATTGTTAACTATGTCACCATGCTGTACATGATCACTTCCTTAATCTTTTCTTACTGCTTAAACTAACCACAAGTTCAGGTCACCAATGCTGAGCCACATTCCAGGGAGTTGGGGTGTCAGGAGCGCTCTCATTTCACTGAGTGTACCCTGGTTACATCAGGGACCATATGATGGGCTACTTTTGTGCCATCCTCAAAAGGTGCTCATGCTCTTCCTTTTCTGATTTTTTCGGTGGCTTCCCATCACCCTCATGCTGTAAGCCAAGCTTCCTAGCATGACTACAACTCCCACTTCCCAACCAATCTGGCTGCTGATTAACCTTTGATGCATCATTTCTTTACTTCTCATTCTCCACCCAGGGTGCCAGTCAATGTGCATCTCCCCAGACAGCCGTTGTTTTACTAATTCAATGGTCTAGCATATACTGTGACTTCTGCTTTTAAAGTTCTTCTTTCCTTGCTCCATTGTCAGAGATGAGGGGTGATTAAGGGAATTTTTTGCATACAACTGGATCCCTGCTGTGGTTTTGTGGAAATAAGCCTAACTTAAAACTTTGAGAATTTTTACCAGTATATCACTAAAAATTACTAGCAAACCAAAAGATTCCAACCAAGGTTGAAAGCCAAGATTTTCTCTGGCTGACAATGTAGAAAACCATTTATTCAAAGTGTCATTTTATTTCCTTAAATGAAAACAATGATACTGCACTTTCTAAAAATTTTTAAGATGGGGAGAAAAGAGAAAGACATTTCATACCGTTGTGGATGCTGTCGCTACCCTGTCCAGACCCCCTGCATTGAACAAGAGTAGGTAGGATAAATAAAACAGGGGACAATAAAACAGTGTTTTAAGAGAAAGGTAGGATTCTATCGCAGATTACAGTTTCTAAGTGTCTGCTATTTTCTCCTCTCCTGGGAAATATCTAAACATAGATGGAGAATCCTTAGAACTTTAATGGGCTTTCAGAAACCTGAGTTTTAATTGAGTACCATGGGAAATCTATACAATGTACCTGAAGATCATCTAATGTAACTTGTCTGAAGGAACCTATGTTGGGAGGCCTATGGAACAGTAGAGAAAGAAACTGTGCTAGAATTCTACAAAATCTCTAAATTTGCAATTTCTCCAAAGTTCTGCAAATTTTCTAATTTGCACCTTACAGAAATCCAATTAGTGGTACACATGAAGCCTAGACTATCAAGTAGAAAACTGAGACCCCGAACTTAATTCACTGATTACTTTGACCACATCACAGGCAAAGACTAAGAGTTTGACAAGAATGTTATAGGATGGAACAACACTGGAAATATTGGCCTGACTTCCCCATTGTCTACCTCTAACCATTGGAATAAAGAGAATGACTCTCCAAAAGGATTCCTTTGGGCGAATGTTGGCAGAGCAATCAAAGATCCCTTTGATTTAGGTCCAGAAATTTACTTTGTAAATAGAAGGCATTATACCAAAGAGATAGGAACATATCCATTGGGGTCAGGGAAATTGAGTTCAGACCTCAGGTTTCTAAATTAATGCCTGTGGAAACTTACCTAAGTTTCCTTAATATGGCTGAGACTCTGTCCCATAGGGATAACTAATTCTTACTTCATAGGATGGTCAAGAAGATTAAAATAATGCATATAAACTTAGACAGATGTATAGCAAAGATAAATGTTCCTTAGTGGTAGGAAAAGAGTGAACAGGCTCATCTTTCTGGCATTCCCCTTGCACCAGGTCTCTAGTGTAACCTTGATTTATTACCAATATGATCTTTTTGTCTACCTCCATTTTTTGATTCCTGTTTTCTACTCAGGTGATAGTTTCTCATTGCCTAATTTCTGTTATTTATTACTAATGGCCCTGTGCACGAAATTTGTGCGGGGGGGGGGGGTTCCCTCAGCCCAACCTGCACCCTCTCCAATCAGGGACCCCTTGGAGGATGTCCACCTGCAGTTAGGGGTGATTAGGCAGGCAGGCAGGTGAGCAGTTAGGAGCCAATGGTCCCAGATTGCGAGAGGGATGCCGGAAGTTGGACATCCCTCTCACAATCTGGGACCGCTGGCTCCTAACCGCTCACCTGCCTGCCTGCCTGATTGTCCCTAACCCCTCTGCCTGACTGCCTGGTCACCCCTAGCCTCTCTGCCTGGCTGCCTGAATGCCCCTAACTGCCTTTGCCTGCCTGCCTGATCACCCCTAAGTGCCCTTCCCTGCCAGCCTGATCTCGCCCTCAACTGACCTCCCCTGCTGGCCTGATCTCACCCCCAACTGACCTCCCCTGCCAGCCTGGTTACCCCCAACTGCCCTCCCCTGTCGGCCTGATCTCACCCCCAATGGCCCTCCCCTGCTGGCCTGATCTTGCCCCCAACTGCCCCCTCTGCCTGGGCCCCCACCACCATGGCTTTGTCCAGAAGGAAGTTGGATGTCCGGAAGATGGCTGGTCAACCCAGTCTAATTAGCATATTACCCTTTTATTAGTATAGATAGATTATATACGATAGGATTGCTTAAATGGGCGGGGGAGCCTTTTTCAGCAGGAGGAGATGCTCTTGGCAGACAAAAATACATAATCCCTATATCTGGACTGATAGCCAGCCATATGCACTATCCTGCCAAACCAGTAATTAAAAAATTGAACGGCTTTCTTATACCTTACACCAAACAGCTGTTGCCCTTAAAACACCTCCTCAGACTTAGGTTCTGCCTTTGCAGTTCACCCAGATTAGGTTCTGAGTGGTTGGTTTCTATGTCAGTAAGAGTCAAAAGCTCCGCCTCCTAGGCAGCCATTGGCTCCTCACACTTCACCCAGATTTGGTTCTGATTGGTCGGTTTCTATGCCAGTCAGCGTCTCTGGGCCTATCTCTGGGACTGATCAGAGAGGCGAGGCTGATTAGCAGCCCCTGCGGAGGCCTGGAGAGAAACACAGTCACAGCTGCTGGCAAAGCCTGGAGAGAAAGAGAGGCAACAGCTGATTAACAGCTGCCACGGAGGCTGCGGATCAGACCCTGCCTCTCTCTTTGGGCCTCTCTCCAGACCTGATCTGCAGCCCCCCTGGCAGTCAGTGCTGGGTGACCACGCCAGCAGCAATGGCAGTCAGTGCTGGGTCGTCATGGCAACCCAGCACTGACTGCAGGACTGACTTCCAGTGGTAGAGCCTATGGTCGTTACGGACCCTGGTTTTTATATATTAGGATTACTCAGTATTACCTATAAGATGACCAGATGTTCCTCTTAATATGCAACAGATTGCCACTTTGTGGTCCCCACATGTGTGCCCGTGCACACACACAGACAACTTCCTATCGGTATTGTTTCTCAAGGGAACCCTAATGCATTCTCAAAACTTAGGTTGATGTATTTTAAAATCTTTCATTTTAATTAAGAATACCTAAGAATGAAAATGGCCATTTCCTCCCTCAGAGTTCCCAGCCTTGTATTTGAAAAGAGAATAAAGAACAGAGGAAACACCTCCGTGCTAACATGTGATGGTGTGAGTGCATGTGTGTGAGCATGTGTCTGTGTGTGTGAATGTGTGTGTATGTGTGTGTGTGTGTTTGCGGATAGCGGGAGCAGCTATAGTAGGATATGGTTTCCAAGACTAAAGAGAAAATAATAAGAACTGTCAAAGCATATTATTAAGAGGCTGCTTTCTTTCTCCAGAACCTGACTGGAAGTGTGAAAGTGTGACATCCTGAATGCTCTCCAGGAGGAACAGTCTGGAACTGAATGGGGGCAGGGCCTTTCTTTAGGAAGGTTGCCTCTGGTTAAAGGAAGAAAAAAAAATGTTGACATTTCCCTCTAGTGGCAGAAAGGGAATAATATCCACCGAGAAGAACAATGTGAGACTGGAGTAAGATTAGAATGTTTTAGCAAAGAGAAGAGCTCTCCTTCCTTCCTTCTTGTTCAATATAATTACTGATTGTCAACTGCTAACTATGCATCACTACAGATAAGGAATGCCCTGAATCAGAGGATTTGTGACTACATTGGGAGAGGTGTGATCAAAGAAGAGAACCCTGAACACTGAATGGGTCCAGGACAACTTGTGAAGAAGGTGACAAAATCACGTGTGTGTCCCTTTTTCCATTACTTAGTCTTTACCATGCATGCAATGATAACATAATTTGTTTCCCTTAAGTTCTACCTCTAAGAATATTCTTGTTTTTTCTCTCTTGCTTCTATTCACTTCCCCTCCATCAAAACTTACCTTTCCATGTCCTATTGCCTTATGGTTCTATTTTTTTCCTTACTATTCCTGCCACCATCAGTGGCCCACAACACCTTGTACTATCACTGAATTCATTTTATTATTTCAAAATTGCATGTTTTTGTGTCTATTCCCCCTCACCCCCACTAAATTATGAACTTGTAACAGGCATGATCAACATTTCACTCATCTTTAAATCACAAATGTCTAGCTCATTGTCTGGAACTCAGTAAATATTTGTTGAAATAAAGCAAATAAATGAATAAATTTGAAAGCAATTCAATAAATTAACAAGCCCATTGATTAAATACATGATCTGTATTTGATAGTTGATATTATTAGGGGGATTTGTGGGGGAGGTACTTGAACTCAAAGGCGAAGCTCAAATAAAACAACAGTAGAATTTAATTGGGAGATTGTTCCTTCTGTGGAGTTTTCCAGAATTTAGCCTATTTAAAAATATGTGTGATCAGATGGATGGAAGGACTCATTGATACCTAGCATATGATACACTCTCCACACAGTAACAGCACCCTGAAAAGTTTGCTATAATTAGTGATTCTCTTTGGGGTGGGATGGGGGTGGAGAGAGTGGAAGGAAACACAGGGCCTGAGAAATCTTACCCTTAGAATGAAAATGACACTCAAAGCTTAAAACCAGTCATTGCTCTCCTTTCAAAAATTAGCTGCTGCTTCTTACTAAGAAAAAATTGATCATTTTTGCAGTCATATGCTGTACCACTGAGCTATAACCCCACACCTAACCATTTTTGGATAGCCAATAGGCTATGGACTTTATGACCCAAAGAAAACAAAAATGAAGAATAATTAAGTCATATGTCTTTGAGTGAGGAGAGGAGATGACAGTCATGGCTATAGCTTAGGAAAAAGCAGTAAGAGAAAAAGCTTGCCTGCAGAAAGTTAATGTGGCAAAGACATATTTTTCACATCTCAGATGAAGACACATGGTTTACTAGGACATATTTATATTTTAAAAGCAAACTCTCCTAGGGGTATCACACATAATACTAATGCAGCCTCAAAAGTGAGCTGAGAAAGCCAATACAAAATCCCCATGGTAACAATTAGGTAACGTTGGATACATTACAAAAAAAAAAATTTTAAAGCATCAGTGAAATGACATATAAAAGGCTGCAGCCACTTTGGAAAATACTTCCAGTTCCTCAAAAGTTTAAACATAGATTATGACCCTGCAATTCCACTTCTAATATACAGTCAAGAGAAATGAAAACATATCCACACAGAAATGTGTGCACAATAATTCATAGTAGCATTAGTCATAATAGCCTCAAAGTGGAAACAACCAGAACATCCTTCAAAGAGTTATTATAGTTCCAGCTGCTTTTTTTTTAAAACATGAATTGACAAACTGGTCCTAAAATTTATATGAAAATGCAGATAACCCTGGAGATTTATAGTAATTGATTTTCAACAAGCATGCCATGTCAACTGAGTGGGGAGTTAACAGTCTTTCCAACAAATGGTGCTGGGACAACTGGATAGCCACAGGCAAAAGAATGGGGTTGGACCTCTAATTCGCACTATACGTGACAAATTAAATCAAAGTAGATCGTCAACACATGTGTAAGAGCTAAAAAAATAAATAAGGCTCTTAGAAGAAATATAGGAGTAAATCTTCATGACTTTGGGTTAGGAAGTGCTTTTTTAGATATGACATCAAAATCACAAGTGACAAAGAAAACAAAGAGAAAAGAAATTGGACTAAATCAAAATTCAAAGCTTTTGTGCTACAAATATTACCATCAAGAAATTGAAAGTACAATCCACAAAATGAGAGAAAGTATTTGCAAATAATATATGATAATGGATCTACACCCAACATATACAAAGAACACTTACAACTCAACAATAAGGATAAAAAACCCAATTTAAAAATGGATAAAGGATATGAATAGACATTTCTCTAAAAAAGATATACAGATGGCCAACAAGCTCAACATCATTTGTCATTAGAGAAATGCAAATCAAAACCACAATTAGCTGCCACTTCACATCCATTAGTATGGCTATAATAAAAGACAGACAATGATAAGTGTTGGCAAGGATTTGGGGAAATTGGAATTCTCAGATATTGCTAGTAGAATATAAAAGGGTGCAGCCACTTTGGAAAATATTTTCAGTTCCTCAAAAATTTAAACATAGAGTAACCACATGACCCTGAAATTCTATGTTTGGCATGTACCCAAGATAAATGACAACATATCTATATAGAAATGTGTGCACAAATATTCATAACATCATTATTCATAATAGCCAAAAAGTGTTAGCAACCCAAATGTCCATCAATTTGATGAATAAATAAAATGTGGTATATTCATACAATGGGACATAAAAATGAATGAAGTCCTGATACACACTGCAACATGGATGACCCTTGAAGACATCCATGAAATAAGCCAGTCACAAAAGGCCCTGCATTGTACAATCCTATTTATCTAGCATTTCCACAACAGGCAAATCCATAGAGATAGTAAGTAGACTAGTGGTTTCCAGGATTGGGGAAGGAGAGAATAGGGACTGACTGTTAATGTGTAGGGCAGCAGTTCTCAACCTGTGCGTTGCAACCCCTTTGGGGGTCGAACGACCCTTTCACAGGGGTTGCCTAAGACCATCGGAAAACACGTATATAATTACATATTGTTTTTGTGATTAATCATTATGCTTTAATTATGTTCAATTTGTGACAATGAAAATACATCCTGCATATCAGATATTTACATTATGATTTATAACAGTAGCAAAATTACAGTTATGAAGTAGCAACGAAAATAATTTTAGATATGACATCAAAATCACAAGTGACAAAGGAACATGAGGAACTGTATTAAAGTGTCGAAGCATTAGGAAGGCTGAGAATCACTGGTGTAGGGGCTTTCTTTAGGAGATGATGATTATAATGTGGATCATTGCACAACTTTGTGAATATACTAAACACTATTTAACTGTATACTTTAAAACTGATTTTTATGGTATGTGAATTTCATTTGAAAAATCAAGAGCAGCCTAAATCATGATAGAGCAATACATCTGATATATTGCTGGGATATGCTGGACATACATACATGTGAGCTGAAGCTTTGTGGCAGGCGATCTGTGGGTGTCAGCAGCCTCACGCCCTCCAGCTATCTTAAAATTATTCTCAGTGTGCTCTTCTCCTCTTTTCTTCCTATCCATGCCTTGTCCTCTACCATGTGTACAAGTCATTTCCAGTGTAAATCTTAGCTCTGTGTTTTCATATTCTAGACATCATGAGTCTCAACATGTTCAATGATTGAGTCCAGAAGTGGATGTAATCCAAGCAATTATTTGCAAAGTGTATCAAAATTACTGCGGGGAGATAGTCTTTTAGAAAAGCAGATTCCAGGACTGCACCCAAACAGGGAGCCTGCCTTGATAAGAAGCAGCCCAAGAGTAGGCACACCCACATCTCAGAACTCTGCCTCCAAAGATTGAGCAAGGCTCCTTGTGGAACTTTTGCTTGTTCACTCAGGGATGATGCTGATGATCCAGAGTAACCATCGCTGGACCTGTTTTTGCCATTTACTCTGTCTCCTTTGTCACCGTGCTTTCCTGCCCCTATTCTGACCACCTGGATGCTCCAGGGTAAATGCCCAGGAATTCTCCCCCATTCCAAGTGCCCCATGTGGCAATTCTCCCTACTAGGGGCAAAGTCTCTTGTGTCAAACACATTCAAGGACCTGAGGCCCATCTTTCCTTCTGGATTCAGCAGAACAGAAGAAGAGCATTCTGACAGGGAATCAAAGGATACACCATCAGTGGAGCCACTTGCAACACTAATGAGCAAAATCAGAGGGAAAAACAATTCTTATCTGTGTCCCTCAGAGGCAAACAGGAAATCCTTCTGATGGTTATCTGGCTAACATGTTTCAGCAGGGCTATGAGTCACTCTATGTCCTGGGTATTTCTAGCAAGTACCTTCACACAGCCTGAGCCCATGGAAGTCTCCGGATCTCTACAATTCCCCTCTGTCCACCTTCCTTCCATCTCTTGGGCAGCCTGACATTTGATGAGGACAGACTCACAGAATAAAAATGTTCCAAATGGGTGGCTGGAAAAAGTGACATCATGGGAAACAAGAATCAAATCCAGAGGCCGTGCCTGCTGTCTATATTACAATCAGGTAAGAGCCAATCTGAAAATAAGGCCTCTGAAGGCAACTGAAACATTATTTTTTAAACAACCTAATCAAGGCTACACACTAATGAAAAGCTTTTAAAATAATTCTAAGCCTGTTATCATTTTTTACACCACAATAAGGATTTCTTTGAATATTTAAGTGTGCTAAGTTTTAAAAGAAAAGTGATACCCCTCCCCCTAGTATCTTACTTTCTAGAACCACTGACTGGGAGTCACTCCTGGTCCAAGTTGCACCCGCGTCTCTCTTCCTGGTTGTTCTTTCCTGTTCTGAGGCTGAGAATGATGAATAACAACAGTAGCCCTGAGAAGGCCACCTTTGTCCCTTCACTCATGCACTGTGCTCTACCCTGGGGACTGAAAGATTTGCCTCAGGGTAAAGAAAACTTCCAGAATGAAGCAGAGGTAGGACCCTGGGTATACAGTGACCTGGAAAGTACCCGACATTCTGATGCTCAGGCTACATCCTTGATCAATTACATCACAATCTCTGGGCACGAGACCCAAGAATCAGTCTTTTAAAAACTTCTCCACGGGTTCCAATGAACAGTCACAGTTAAGAACTATTGGACCAGAGGAAAGAGAAAGATACTCCTACCACATGGAACTCAAGATCACATGCAATTTGAGTCCATGCAATTATCCTAGAACTGCCAAGTCCCCAGCCCTGCCACCAGTTCCCAGCCAAGGGAGGAACTGCCCTTCCCTACATTCATTATTTTAGCTGTTAATTTCTCTTGACATTCCCCCCACTTAAGATGCCTTCGAAGTTCACATAACTTGTTTTATCTTTATATAATGATTTTTGTTGTTGTTGCAGGTCATTGTTTATTGTGCTTTTTAAAAATAGTTTATTGATTTTGAGAGAGAGAGGAAAGGAGAAGAGAGAAACATCAATGTGAGAGAGCAATATCGATCGGCTGCCTCCTGCATGCCCCCTACTTGGGATTGAGCCCACAACCCAGGCATGTGTCTCAACTGGGAATCGAACCAGCGACCTTTCGGTGCATGGGACGATGCCCAAGTAACCGAGCTGCATCACCAGGGCCATTATTTATTATATTTTTGACAGCAGGGTGAATAAGCACTTTTTTTAAAAAAATATATTTTATTGATTTTTTACAGAGAGGAAGGGAGAGAGATAGAGAGTTAGAAACATCGATGAGAGAGAAACATCGATCAGCTGCCTCATGCACATCTCCCACTGGGGATGTGCCCGCAACCCAGGTACATGCCCTTGACCGGAATCGAACCTGGGACCTTTCAGTCCGCAGGCCGACGCTCTATCCACTGAGCCAAACCGGTTTCGGCTGAATAAGCACTTTTTAATCACAAGTTATCACCCTCATGAGGGTTCACAGAATGTTCATATGTTACAAAATCTGAATCAGTTAGGGCAATGGTTCTCAACCTTCTGGCCCTTTAAATATAGTTCCTCATGTTGTGACCCAACCATAACATTATTTTCATTGCTACTTCATAACTGTAATGTTGCTACTGTTATAAATTGTAATGTAACTATCTGATATGCAGGATGGTCTTAGGCGACCCCTGTGAAAGGGTTGTTCGACCGCCAAAGGGATCTCGACCCACAGGTTGAGAACCGCTGAGTTAGGGGAAAGTAAGCATGAAGTCTAGACATACTTTCAGTATAGAATACTGGTCACAAAGGTTTATTTGGTCATACTCTTTTCTCAGAGCATGCTTGCCAACCCCTAAGCAGAAAAATATCTTTTCTCTTTGAGCAAAAACATCAACTTCTTCCTTTAGCCCACTGTGAAGTTGCTGGGACCTGGAATTCGATATGAGAGCACAATTCTAATTCAGACCCCCGACCCCTCCAAAAATGTCATGGCAGAAGGCTACTTTTGCAATCCACATTCTTATTCTCTAGTAAATAAACCCAATGAGCACCTGAATTTACTTACTCACAGGTGGGCATATCATTTTTAAGTAAGGAAGGAAGACAAACAGAACTTCTAAGTGCAATTTTCATTTAAAAAAGAGTTAAATGGTTTGAGAAAATTTTTTCAGAATTTGAGAGACAGAACCACATAAGTCATCTGGTGCCAAAGTCCCACCCCTTGTAACAGCCGTGACAGCATTTCCTTGACCATTTCCAGCCCATTATCTCATAAAACAACCTTTTCCACAATTCAATAGTTTGAATTGTGAGAGAATTCTTTCAATCATGTGTTTAAATCTGCCTCTCTAAAATTTCTACTGTCCATCTGCCCAACAACCCAACACAAAATGAGTCTGTTCCCTTTCTCACTCAGCATTCCTTCAGACATGGAATGACACCATTTCTTCCTTTTTCTGTTTTGGGGTCAAGCTTTCTCATTGTCCTCACTTGTTTCCTTAATAAATGATTTCCAAGTGCCTGGTCGTTCTGGCCATTTCCCTTTGCACAGGCTCCAATTTATCAGTGCCCCTCTCAAAATGTAAGCTCCAGGGGTAAACTCAACAGCAAACAAGTGTCTTGACAACTTTGTTGTACACCACCACTGACACTCCTTTCGTTGCGGGTCTGTGCCCGGACTAAGATGGTGTTCGTGTCTTGATAGCTCTGAGTTGACTCCCATTTAGAAGATATGGATTTTAGTGATGTCCTGAATCCCCTGCCTGATATTACATGAGGCTATACAATGACTAGGGGAAAATTATGCTGCTCAATGTAGGACTTCCCAGGCTTCTAATATTTTCAGGAGAGCTACCAATGAAGGCAAGAATTTCCTCTTCCTTGATGCTTTTCCAGATGGGGTGAAGGGCTTACTTTATAAACTGAATTTCAGGTTTTGACTTGATTTAATGGCTCTTTATCAGTAAGCCCTCCTATAGGAGCTGAGAAAGATCTTTCTAAGAGCAAACAGGAGCAGCTAAGAGCAGCTTCTCAAAACCTCCTAGTTCTTTCCAGGTACAATCTCAGATGCTAACTCTCAAGTCTCCCTGCTTTGGGTGCTCATTATCTTTTTTCTTTTCCTTCTAAACAGTATCCACACTTTAACGCAGGGTGAAATGGGACTCTGCAAACACCAGAACTGTAGCTCCAGTTGGCCAAATGTATTCTACCAAGACCTCAGGAATTCCCGGCTCCTCTTGTTCCAGCAAGTACGACTTTCTGACCTGCAGGGCATCCACTAAGGTTTGTGTTTTTCAGTAGTCATCCCAAAGTACGAGATGATCTAATCTATCTAGATCCCTCCTGCTTTACTTTAACTTGTTACAGGCAAGCAGGATGGAAAACAATGTGAAACTAAGGCGGGAACACTCCTGACTCGGGAATGTTCTGTGGTTGTCACAGTTTATGACTCAAGGCATTTGTAACCCTAGTCACTTCTGCATGTCTTTAGCATGCTGCCGTCTATCCAAAGAAGATGCAATCAAGAAGCATGTGTCCAGGGAATGAAGTGGCTGGTATTATAGGCCTTCCCTGAGGTCTCCCACCTACACCCAGATGCACAGGATATGCGACATCTGTCTCTGACCAAACGAACCAGTTCTCTGCTTTGCCCACATAGGACACAGAGAATGCATCCATTTCAATAGGAAGAGAGGCAGAACCCCTGGGTATAGGCCAGGGAACCTGGACATGTGGTGGGGAAGGATGAGGGGGTTCTTTTCCGGTTGCTCTTATTCCCTCGGTAGAATGAGCTAAAAAAGTAAAAGTGAAGATGTATGGTAAGGTTTGATTGTTTTCTGAAATTAACTGACTAGACTGGTTGAGGTGAGATGGTGAAGTAATGAGATTGATCCCCTAAAAGCCACCAAGAAATTACTCATTATCTCAGAATCATCATCTCTCTCTATGTCATTTTCCAGAGTATATGTAGTCCTTCTTTTGAGTCACCTTTGAAGTGTAATTTACCAGGCACCATCATTTAAATACGAGAAAACTTTGTGTGGAAGTCGCTTTGGAAGACACAGACCAGGAATGACTAAATGGGAAAGATCCAAGCTCCATTTCATTTTTCTGGGTGGAGATGGTGGAAAATTGCCTATAATAGAATGCCTAAGTGCCTTTTGCTGGAATGTGCCCTGAACCCATTTTGTCACAATATAAGATGTAAAGCTGAGCATTTAATCCACATGCTCATCTTCAGTTCTGCAACTCTCCTCTGCTGCCGTGGGTCCCTGTGACTCATCTACAGAACATGACTGAAAGAATGCTGAACTCATCCAAGAAAAATGGGACTCTTTGGGAAGAATGTGGCTGACAGGAGAGTACTTGACAATGAGAAAATACCAGAATTTTTCATGCAGCTCAGGATTTCTTTAGGCCATGCAGGAGTGGAGGAACGTTACCTGCCAATCTCCAGCCCAGGAATGACATGCTGCTTCCAGTGAACGTACTTGTCCAGGAGGTAGGGGCCTAGCCACATTTCGCTAAGGCCAGGAATGCCACGAGTGAGGTTTGGATAAGCTTTAAAAATGTCCTGCTCTCCCTCCTAACTGAAAAATAGGTCAACTTTCAGTCTCAAGGGCTAGAAAGTAACTACTTCAATGATGCCCCTTCCCAATGGTGCTTAGCTTGGGGATTTTACTGTCAGTATTCCCTGGGAGTCGCCCTGCTTGGAGGATATTAAGAAAATAAAAGCAATTCACACCACCTCACAGTAAGACTGGAAACTTCTCATGTAACCATTTTGAGAAAAACCTTGGAAATGCTAAAAGGTGAAGGGGCAAGACCGATTCTGTTCAACCAGAATTCTTCAAGCACTGAATTAGATACATGTTACTTTAGTTCCAATTTTTACTTTAGTTGCTGTTTTAGGTGGTTGATCACCTGAGAGCATCCCTTGATAAGAGATTAGATATTTGTTAAGGTGGGAATTAACCTAGAAAAGCACAGTCTAGATTTTGGAGCTATGAAACAATGCTGTCTCTGTAAAGGCTGTAACTGGGACCCTCATCTTCTTCAACTCTCATCCTAAGCAGTGTCCTTATCTGGAGATTCCCTCTGAGTTTCTTATAAGGACTCAGTAGGAGTGATATTGATTTTACATTATTAATACCACAAAAACTCTCAAAGGAAGTTCCTTCTTGATTGCACAAAAGAGGTTTGACAAGTAGCAAATGACAGCATAGAAGGGAAAGGGGCACACATCTGAGGTTTCCCAGAGATCTTGAGAAAGGGAAGGCATTCTGAGTAAGGAAGTTTTAGTTCAAAATGAGCTATGAGTTGGCTATTTTATTGGGGCATAGGTCAAGGCATGGGGCTTAAAAGTCCTGTTGAGTGCTCCTGGCCCTTTTTCTGGATTTCAGAGAATCATGGTTTGTTATGATCTGCTTTGTTCTAGGAAGGAGAGAGGAAACATGACATCTAATCAAGAAATACTGGAACAGTTCATCTGTTAGAGACTTACATTTCCTGTGGTTGTTCTGAAGGTAGAACTGAAACCAATGAGTAAGAATCAAGGAGAGGTAGATTTCATCTTCATATGTGGAGGAATTTTGCAATAATTAAAATTGCTTGAAAAAGAGGTTGTTTCATTGGGGAATGGATCGCTCTAGCCCCCAACCCTCCCATCACTCTGCATTCAAGCAGAGCTGGGCTGGATATGCAGGGAGCTTTCCACATTGACTAGGACACCAGTGCTGGTTTAACACAGATCCTGAAACCAGGGGAGCACTTTAGCAATATAGACCTACTGGATGAGAATCTAGGATAGAAGGGGAGCCTTGCATTGTGCACTTTTAACAAGCTGCCCAAATGATCTAATGGCAGCTCTCTAGGCACCAAGACTCGACCTGGTGTAGGTGAACCAGTAGTCTGAAAATTTATTCTTTGACCATTTGGTGAATTTTTTATAATCTCTTGCTATCTCCTACAAATCCTTTTTCTCTCTATGTGATTAGGGCAGGGGTGGGCAAACTTTTTGACTCGAGGGCCACAATGGGTTCTTAAACTGGACCGGAGGGCCGGAACAAAAGCATGGATGGAGTGTTTGTGTGAACTAATATAAATTCAAAGTAAACATCATTACATAAAAGGGTACGGTCTTTTTTTTTTTTTTTTTTTAGTTTTATTCATTTCAAACGGGCTGGATCCGGCCCGCGGGCCGTAGTTTGCCCCTGGCTGGATTAGGGCCAATGACAGAAAACCATATTTTACCAGTCTGGAATATAATTTTGGTTGGCAACCACTATTTTAGATGACATTGGAAGGTCTCTGCATATGCTAAGATTTTATTATTTAAGATTAATTCATTAACTCTTACATTGTGCTACTGAGAGAAAGCATGGACTTGGACTAAATGCACTTGCATTGGCTGGGCAGCAGTTTCCTGACCTGGACAGTGTGGTCTGGGAACTAGACTGTGGGATGTCTCTTCTTCACAATCAGGCAAACAGGATATGCTTGACGAAGGGGTTGGGAAGGGCCCCTGTGAACTAGGGGAATGTCTGGGGGGAAAAAAACAAAACACAAAAAAACACCCTGGAAGTCCTTTCAATTCCTATGATTCTATTTTTAAACCTAGCTAAGAACCACAACATTTAGAGTAAAGCCTGATTCTCACTTCCTTGATGGGGCTACAGAAATAGATGCTCCCCAAATCTGGGGGATAAACAAAAAGTCTGGGAGAACAGCCAAGTTTAGTCTCAAGGTCCCCTGTTTTTTTATTCTGCAGTAATAAAGCATTCCTTGTCATTGCTTTGACTGATAACCTTAGTGTGACATCATGGAAGGCCTTTCCTATAATGAAGTCACTTTCATGGGAAAGGGGTGAGTGAGCTATTTGTGTAGAAAGCCTTGTTACTTAAAAACCAAACTCCAGTGAGCAGGGAAATTGCCTCTCTAAAATTGGCCAGAAAGAGCTGAGCTCCCTACTCAAATAAATCTATCTTCTCCAGCCCAACTCCTCACTAACCCCTATTTTTTTTCAGCTGTTATCTTTTCTGCTCTGCAGTAGAAAACCCTCATCTGAAGAAGTGTTGGAAGAAAATATTCTCCTCTCCTCCCCCCTTCCTGCTTGGATATGATAGATTAAAAAAACAAAAACAAAACAACAACAAAAAACTAAAAAACAAAAAACCACAGGTTAGCTCTCTTCTGTAAATTGTTTCTCATTAATTATAAACTTGTGATGAGAAAATAAGTCAGCTCATTAAATGTCCAAGGGTTCAAATTATCTCACGTATTACCTGTTTGATTTAAAATTCAGAGGACTCCACTAGGAATTTCCAAATAGGCCGTGCATAAATGTTAGCACATTCACATATTGGTTTTTTGCATGAAGGAAGCGATGATAAGCAAGAAATTCATCAATGAGTTAGATTTAAAAAAAAAAAAGTCAATAGGTAGAATGCTATGTTCTAAGGCTATGTCTTCACCTCAGTGGGCAGCCTATAGAAGCAAGGCTTTATGTGATCAGTATAATTTCTATATAAATAATCCACTAAAACATCACCTCTGAAAACTCTGTGATGCTTCTGGGAAAGAAGGAGCATGAGAAGGTGTGTGCATAAAATTCATCCTTCCTTTGATGGTTTCCAGTAGCTCTTTCTCCTTGATAACTCCCCACTTGTGAGGTGGAAATTCAGCTGTTTCTTCATTAGTCCTGAGAAGTGGGGCTGGGATAGCAGCGGTTGAATTTTAAATCGATGAAAGGCTTTATTTGCTAGGAGTATGGTGGGAACTCCCCACCTGGAGAAACTCGGGGTAGTGGGAAGCTCCCCCTTTTGAAACAGGCTTCTTGAAAGGAGCGAAGAAGGGGCTGCTGGGTCGGCCTGGCAAGCAGAGATTGCTTGGGAAATGTTATTGCTCTGAAGTCGCCAGAGAGAAGGGAATTTGGAGAGAAGGTCTGATTTTTAAAAATAACCACTGAGTGAAATTTGGGGGATAGAAAGAGACGACCAAAGTATAGTTTAGAGCGTTTGCTGTATGATGTCATGCATGGAAATTCTCTGCTACTGCCTTCCAGACCTCAGTGAAGCTCCACGAGATTTTCAAGGTTTTAGGAACTAGATGGTAATTCTTTGTAAGTGACGCCTATAGTGACTTGGTTTAAGGCCAGAGCCAGCGGGTCTGCTTTTACACTTATTAATCATTCAAAGCAAGTTTTTTTTTTTTTAATGTAAGATTAAGGACAGCAAACACACATTTGAAATACCTATTCTCAATGCTGGGTCATAGTTATAGGGGAGTAAATTTTGAGCCAGATGTCCTGGAGAATTCTCTCTAATAGGCTATTTTAAACTGGCAGCTTATGAAATGGTACATCTTTTACTGTAACTTTTAATTTTTAATAGTATTGCTATTTTAAGAATATATATGTATATATTTGTAACAGAAATTGAGGGAGATTGCGTATAAGATATAAGGGCAAGAGGGAGGAGAAACAAAGGTGTGCCTCAGGAAACAGGTGAGAAAAGCGTTAGCCATTAACTGGTCCATTTTTGTTTGGGTTGAGAGTCTCAGAGCCTCATCTGGGTCTCCATGGTGGAACATGGCGACCCCCATATTTGGATGAAGTTAACTATGATACAGCTGAATAGATACATGGCCAAGTAACTATGATACATGCCCAGATGAGAATCAACAGCAACAAGTTTGTGATTTCAAACAATCATATTAGAATTAACAGAGTGATTTGAAATTTACAGTATCAGGGGAAAAACTGACAATCTGTGGCCTCTGTTAGGTAGACGGTTTGGTTAGTCTTCATACCAAAGTAATAAAAACAGCAAGAGGAGTGCTTTGTGAGCATTCTCAGCGGCACCAGCTTCTCCAAGCCAGTGGTAACCTGGGGTGACAAGTAGGAGCAAAAGGACTCAGTCCAGCTGCCCAGTACCCTCTCTGGGCTGAGTGGAAGACACCCCATGTGGTGTTTGCCCAGTGAAAGCTAGAGCTGTACCCTGGCCAGCTGCTCAGCTGCATTAACCTTTGCACAGATACAGGTGGGATATCCTGGGGCCATTCTACCCCACTTCGGAATAAACATTCTATTCTCTCTGGTATTGAATGAGAACTTAGTCACCCAGGAAAATATGAAAAGAGTAAGGTAAAGGTTCTATCCTTCGCCCTGTTAAATAAAATTCTTTTTAAACATAAGGGTATGAGTAAAACAAGGTCCAAGATTGATGAGAGGTAGATTCCAAAGAAGTTCAGGATGAGGGATGTTGCATTTGAGGTTTTGGCGCAAACTATGAAACCTTGCCTGTAGCTTTGGTATATGCACGCAATTGTGGGTGATGTGAATATCCCTCCAGGCTCCTGGGGCAGATGCCATGGTTAGTTATTTCCTGTAATCTCCAAGGGCCAGAAGGGCACATACTCACTTTTATTTCACACTTATCCTTTTCTTTGAATATGTGGCTTTGGACCTATTATGTATTAAAATAATCAAGTTTGGACTTGAGTCTTAGCCCTTCTAACTCCACTTGATCAAGTCAGAACAAATGATTTTTATGAGAAACCACCTCGGGCTTGAACTAACAGTTTTGCTAATCTTCAGTGAATGATACCTCTAACACTTGTTGTCAGCAAAACCCTTTTTCTTTGGTTCCACTGGTAATAAAACCCATGGAATTCACATTCCTTTGGAGCTGATGAACTAAAAGTAGCAATTCCCTTTTCAATTTTCCATATTCCCTCACTCCTGGCCTGGCACTCCACCATTTCCCAGATCTATGTACATTTGTGACCTGGATTTGAGATAAAAGCCCCAGTCCTGTAGCAATCAATTCCCACCAAATAAAAGCCAGAATAGAAACTCTATAGGAAAATCCTGGAGGTCTGCTGAGCAACAGTCCAAGTGTCTAAGGAAAGTGATGATAGCAAATATAAAAAAACCTCAGTGACATAAGATGCTTTGTTAGAGTCTATGAAACTACAGTCATAAAAACTCTGAAGCCTTCTCAGAAGGGCAAGCAATTTACCTAGTTCCTTGTCCTTCCACCCAAAGGTGTGGCCAGCTTCTTTCAGAGTTTTTCCAGTGAAAGTGAAGGAAGCAACATTGGAGGCAGGTTCTCAGCAAGCTTTCAGGCCCACATCTGAGAACAGGATGTATGGTGAATACACAAAGGAAGAATTTTTTTAAGGTGATTATTAGGCCTTGCAGGTAGGAAATGAAATGACAATTTCTGAACACTGATAACAGATAAAGGAACTTTGACACAGCAGATACCGTCTCCCAAAGGCAGAGGACACAGTCAATACTGGCTCTTTCCCATGGCTGGGCACTGCTGGTGTGGGGTTCTGAGAAGGGCAGCAGGGACTTAAGAGCTAAGATGGGGAACTCAACACACTTAGTGGGCATGTTGTATCTCATTTGAGCCTCAGAACTATGGGAGAAACTAGCTTGCTCACCAGAGCCCCGAGGATCCAAGAGTGCTCAACTTTAAGTGATTTTTTCCATAATATCTAGTTCATGTCACTGGAGATGCCATCTCACAACATATTCTGGTGACCTACTCATTGCTGAATTTGCCACCAATCATCACTATCTACCTATCTATAGGCCTTGACATGTCAAAAACCCTTGTAAAAATGTCATGACATTGTTTTAGAACTTCCTTTACTTCCAATTTATGTCTTAATCAATATAAATTAATAAAACACAATTTTATTGTATGGTTATTAAGATACATCAACCAAGATAAATATCAGGGTTTTAGATTCCTTTGTTTACATCTGGCCCAACACTTTTGCTAATTAGTTATCTTTCTAGAAAGCTACAGCCTACCTGCACACCAATACTTGACATTTCCCTGCAAGATTCCTTTAAGGTCTCTATTTCCCAGGCTTTGGACTATTTTGTATTGCTGGTTAAATGCCATAATTTTGTCTGTGTGCTTTTCCTCCTTGCCAAATATAAAATTCTAATGGGATAATCCAGTTAACCAGATACATGCACATGAAGTACTCCAGAATTTGTCAGCCTCTTTCTCAAGACCCAAATAGCTTTTCTTCAAAGGCCAGTCAGTCTCTTGATAGCTTTGCAGGTATCTAATGAGGTAGACAGGGTGAGGCAAAAGACATGAGGCAGAGTTGGGCCATTTAATTGAGTTCATTGTTTTTGATGCTGGATCTTTTTTTATTTTTCTTTTTTATTCCACATTTCTCACTTTTGGTGATCACCTGCTAGGGACCTCCAGCTTATATTTGGAAAGCTGTGTTGGAATCTGTAATGTTCAGGGATGGACAAGTAGCCTTGGATGTCTTTTGTGAATAGATGGTAATTAGATCCAATAGTGTAGAAAACTCACTTGAGCACAGAAATGATCTCTATCTTGATGGAGATGAAGTGTGGGGTTGAGCCTCTATAACAGACATTGTCAGAACTCTTCCCAAATCCCCTCCCATCTTCTCTCTTGTTTCTGTACATTCTCACCAGCTTCTGTGTGCTTTTTCTTTTACTACCCACAGATGAGATTTGCCACTGATACTCCTCTAGCTACTAGAGCCCTTTTTATCTGCAAGGGTAGAAAGCCAAAGGAAGTCCTGGGAAGTTTACTTTACCCTCCCACCTTCACCATTAGCCAATGAGTGACCAGTGCAGGAGCATGACAGTCCAGCCCTCCCTTGCATAGGTCATATTTCAGAGTTTCTTTGCATCAGACTCTCTAAGGGACTTTGCCTGAATGTGCACTCTTGCTTAACTCTATCTCCTCCTTCTATCCTATGTTCCTTAATCCCTGAGCAAGATGTGAGAAATCCAACCTAAGATAGTCTCTAACATGAGTAGATGTTAGGGCAACCAGATATGGAAAAGTCAAGTGCAGACCAGCATGCAAAAGAGGCCAACATTCAAAAGGATGTTGATAGTAGTTCACTCTGTGGCAAACTATACTGGGGCTAAAAAGATTAAAGTGCAATTTAAGCTCTACTGAGTTTGGCAGTAAGTCACAGAAACACTTGAAGTGTGATTTTCATGGATTAGAACAAATCCATACTGGAATATAGAGATATCTGGAGAAAATTCACTAATAGAAATGTGTAGTTTACAATTAGGTAAGCACAGATTAATTTCTGGAGGAAAGTATTCCATCCCTGCACTTATTATTATGTTTTAGTCACAAACATGCATTGGATATTTGCAATATATGCAAAGTACTCTACTAGGTACCTGGAACTGTTTGCAGTTAGCAAATCAGATAGAGCTTAGAGATTCATGGGTGAGACACATTAACAACTGATTGCATGTACAAAAAAATGGGTAACTTGTAGTAAGTGCCTTGAATGTTTGTAAAAATCTAGGAGAGCATATAACAAGAATCCAGAATCAGGCTGAGGAGTCATGTGTTAGCATCCCTGAGGTAGGAGAATATAAGCAGAATCTTAAGTATCAGAAAAGTGTGATGGCCGGGTGGCTCAACTTGTTGGAGCATTGTCCTGTGCACCAAAGGTTGCTCAGGGCACATACCTAGTTTGCAGGTTGGATCCCCGACACTATTCAGTTTCTCTCACACATCAATGTGTCTGTCTCTCTTTTTCTCTCTCTCTCAAATCAATAAACACATCCTAGGATGAGGATTAAAAAGGAAAGAAAACTGAATTGGGTAATAGGGGTGAAATGCAGCATTTTTTGACAAGGGAACAGCATATTCCAAGCCCTTTAGGCAGTAGAAAAACATTCTCCAATTTTAGAAAGATAACTAGTTTTTACCATCAGGAAAATCTCCTCAAAGGACTCAATTTTTGATGTTCTTTAAGAATCACAAATTCTTTTATTCAAAACGTCCCTAAATTATACAACAATAAACAATCAGTGCTTTATCTTGGATAATTCAGACATCAGGCTATGTAGTTCTATCATGTAGATAAATAACCATAAACACATGTCAGTGAATTTCAACTTGAAATAATTTTGCATTACTTAGAAACACTATGATTACCAATTCCATTCAGAGGAGCAGAAATCCACCTCACCTTGATCCACTTTCCTCAGA
This sequence comes from Myotis brandtii, assembly GCF_000412655.1. Classification (NCBI taxonomy): domain Eukaryota; kingdom Metazoa; phylum Chordata; class Mammalia; order Chiroptera; family Vespertilionidae; genus Myotis; species Myotis brandtii. The sequence continues at coordinate 5,184,555 of NW_005359478.1, read as the reverse complement.
AAAGTGGTCTCAGAGATGCTCTGAAATATTAGGTTGACCTTTCAGCTCTAAAACTCTCAGGACTGGAAGAATGCCACTTTTAGTGTGGGTCACAGTGAGGATGTGAAAAAGAAAAACCTACTTCCAGTTCATGGAGACTGAATGACACTTTATTGTCTCACTCGTCATCTACTCAACGTTTCAGAAAGAAAAGGAACAAATAAACTTCAAGGGAGCACTGGGATATATAGCCAGTAGTCCCTTTAGAAAGACTTAAATTGGAGTGGTATTTAAGAAGAAGAAAATGCAGGCTGCTGAGGCTGAGTGAAGACATGTTATTTGGATGGTAAAAACTTCTCAAGAGCAATCACGGAATTCCCATAGTTTTGTTAAAAGAGTTACGATTTGACTAGCCCAAAAATTAGTGGTTAATTTCCCTCCAGATTCTTCTCCACCAAAAGACTTGTTTGCTGTAACTTAATTTCTTACTCCTCATTTCAGTTTTAATAAATAAACCTTCCCTCCCTGGAGATTAAGGTATTTAAACTTAAGGGATCAGGGAAGGAAGGTAATGATCATCAAGGGTTCTTATGAAAAACCACACAAGTGAAACTAAAGCCTTTCACATAGGGAAACAATACAATCATTTAACAATGGCCGAGAGAGAATGCATTTCCTTTTTAGAGGGTTCTATACTTTGACCTACCCTTAACTCTCAGTTCTTAGGAATATATGAAGAGATCATCAGAAGGTTCATTAAAAGTCTTAAAGGCTCACCAAAATAATTATATCAGTCCATAAAAGTATTAACTCATTATACATTCCCTGGCTCAAGCTAATTACTACTGCTAGCATAATGTCACAGTTGTGCCAAAAGGCAGTCATCACCTTGCCCTCAAGGGGAGCATCTACACTAATAAAAGAGAAACATGGTAATTGGCGTACGACCGCTACCCTTCCCATTGGCTAATCAGGGAGATATGTAAATTAACTGACAGCCAAGATGGCGGCCGGCAGCCAGGCAGCTTGAAACTAACATGAGGCTTGCTTCCTTCAGTGACAGAGGAAACCAACGTTCCCCGCCTGCCTTGCAGGCCTCTGAGCCTGCAGTTTGAACATTGTAACAAACATAGAAGCTAAAAAAAAGCCCAGAAACCAGCTTTCAGCGAGCTGGGATCTCAGAGCTGGAGTCAGAGCTG
>NW_005359478.1:5161828-5181606 GCF_000412655.1 Myotis brandtii | reverse complement strand
ATCCGCCCTGCTCTGTGCATGACAGGGGGCGGCGCCCCAACTCCCCAATCAGCCCTGCTCTGAGCCTGACCAGGGGCTGCACCTAGGGATTGGGCCTGCCCTCTGCCACCCGGGAGCAGGCCTAAGCCAGCAGGTCGTTATCTCCCGAGGGGTCCCAGACTGCGAGAGGGCACAGGCCAGGCTGAGGGACCACCCCCCCTCCCCCGAGTGCACAAATTTTTGTGCACCGGGCCCCTAGTATTACAATATTTGTATACAAGATATTACATTTACAAAACTATAAATCAATTTTCAATTCCATTTCAAATACTACTGCACCAACCAGCAATTCTGAGTTTGGGCTGACTTCATTTAAGCTCTGAGTCAGTGAACTCGTGTTAACTTCCCAAATTTATATAGTGTTATATGACCCTCGAAAGACTCGAGTATGATTCATCTTCAATGAATCACATGAAATTTTCTAATACAATCTAGTATTTTTCTAAAGTGGCTGTCATCTTGTAATGAAATATTATACATTAAAAAACAATAATTTGCCATACCTAATAAAAACCAAGCTTACTCAGTTAGAAAATAACCTAGCATTTGCACTGGTTAATGCCGAATAATTAGGAGAATCATAAAAAATATTAGATTATGAAAAAGCTTTGTGTTACACCTTGATATTGTCACATTTGATTTTAAAGAAATGCTACAGCTGTTCTGTGTATCTTTTCACTGACACATCCAAAGATTCTGTGACTAACAATGTCACTGGTAGACATAAATTAATAACAGTATTAGTCATTGGACCAGAAAACTGGCTAATGTGTACATTCTGAAACGAAAGGTTTGCTTCATTTTACCACAAAGACAGTATTTTCAAGTCTTGTGTGTAAGGTCAATGCTATACCACATTTCATCATGACATTTCATTTTAATAGAAGAGAAACTAAATGACCTGATTTTGAGCTCAGCATACTGGTAGTAAGTAGTTCATGGAAGTAGTTATCTACATTATAATCCTACAGGATCAGTTCAAAATTCAAAGCATTGTAAAAATACTTATTTTTGTTTTAGAAATTATTTTAAATTACTTTCACATTCACTAATTTGAGATATACATGCCATATGATACATATACACACATGTTAATTACTATAACCAAGTTGACATAGTCAGTTCCAGGTCTAGATATTAAATCTCCTCCACTGAAATAAAGCCCTCTTTTCACTATGTTCTTTGCCCCAGTTTGCTGTAATCTAAGGTAATGCAATAGTGTGGAATGCTGACTGTTATCTGATTCAATGGAGAATCAAAAATAAAAAAATACTGAATTTTATTCTGATTCCATAGTTAATTCACTCATTGTTAAGCATTCAGCTTGGGGTTTGTTTGTTTTTTGACACTGGAAATAAACGTTTAGAAAAATCCAGCATCACCACCACTCTAGTGCTTTGCTTTCTCCATGTGGACTGTATCCCAAAGTCAACAAGTCAGAATCACAACTGTGAGCTCTTAGTCACTGACACTAATCATGAATGATCTACTTATATAAAAACCCTGGGTGTAACATCATGGCCAGAAGCGTGTCCAACCAGAAGGAAGTCAGTCCTGCAGCGGTCCTCTTGGAAATGGCTGCACCCTCCCACTGCTGTTTCCTGGAGGGCGAGGTTCAGGCAGGAACCTGCCCTCAGAGCAGAGCATGGAAGTGAAATGATTTGTAATGGATCTATTATTGAAGCTAACTTTGGAAATACTCTATTTATAGATCAGTTGTTCTCAACCTTGGCTGCACATTAGAATCATCTGGGAATCTTTTTAAAATCCTGATTTCTGAGCCTCATCCTCCAGAAATTCTGTTTCTTTGTTACTAATGTTGTGGCCCCACCCCAAAACAAAGAAACAATTTCCAGAGGATGAGGCCCAGGAATCAAGATTTTAAAAAGATTCCCAGGTGATTCTAATGTGCAGCCAAGGTTGAGAACAACTGATCTATAAATAGAGTATTTCCAAAGTTAGCTTCAATAATAGATCCATTACAAATCATTTCACTTCCATGCTCTGCTCTGAGGGCAGGTTCCTGCCTGAACCTCGCCCTCCAGGAAACAGCAGTGGGAGGGTGCAGCCATTTCCAAGAGGACCGCTGCAGGACTGACTTCCTTCTGGTTGGACACGCTTCTGGCCATGATGTTACACCCAGGGTTTTTATATAAGTAGATCATTCATGATTAGTGTCAGTGACTAAGAGCTCACAGTTGTGATTCTGACTTGTTGACTTTGGGATACAGTCCACATGGAGAAAGCAAAGCACTAGAGTGGTGGTGATGCTGGATTTTTCTAAACGTTTATTTCCAGTGTCAAAAAACAAACAAACCCCAAGCTGAATGCTTAACAATGAGTGAATTAACTATGGAATCAGAATAAAATTCAGTATTTTTTTATTTTTGATTCTCCATTGAATCAGATAACAGTCAGCATTCCACACTATTGCATTACCTTAGATTACAGCAAACTGGGGCAAAGAACATAGTGAAAAGAGGGCTTTATTTCAGTGGAGGAGATTTAATATCTAGACCTGGAACTGACTATGTCAACTTGGTTATAGTAATTAACATGTGTGTATATGTATCATATGGCATGTATATCTCAAATTAGTGAATGTGAAAGTAATTTAAAATAATTTCTAAAACAAAAATAAGTATTTTTACAATGCTTTGAATTTTGAACTGATCCTGTAGGATTATAATGTAGATAACTACTTCCATGAACTACTTACTACCAGTATGCTGAGCTCAAAATCAGGTCATTTAGTTTCTCTTCTATTAAAATGAAATGTCATGATGAAATGTGGTATAGCATTGACCTTACACACAAGACTTGAAAATACTGTCTTTGTGGTAAAATGAAGCAAACCTTTCGTTTCAGAATGTACACATTAGCCAGTTTTCTGGTCCAATGACTAATACTGTTATTAATTTATGTCTACCAGTGACATTGTTAGTCACAGAATCTTTGGATGTGTCAGTGAAAAGATACACAGAACAGCTGTAGCATTTCTTTAAAATCAAATGTGACAATATCAAGGTGTAACACAAAGCTTTTTCATAATCTAATATTTTTTATGATTCTCCTAATTATTCGGCATTAACCAGTGCAAATGCTAGGTTATTTTCTAACTGAGTAAGCTTGGTTTTTATTAGGTATGGCAAATTATTGTTTTTTAATGTATAATATTTCATTACAAGATGACAGCCACTTTAGAAAAATACTAGATTGTATTAGAAAATTTCATGTGATTCATTGAAGATGAATCATACTCGAGTCTTTCGAGGGTCATATAACACTATATAAATTTGGGAAGTTAACACGAGTTCACTGACTCAGAGCTTAAATGAAGTCAGCCCAAACTCAGAATTGCTGGTTGGTGCAGTAGTATTTGAAATGGAATTGAAAATTGATTTATAGTTTTGTAAATGTAATATCTTGTATACAAATATTGTAATACTAGGGGCCCGGATGAGAGAGAAACATTGATCAGCTGCCTCCTGCACACCCCCCACTGGGGATGTGCCTGCAACCAAGGTACATGCCCTTGACCGGAATCGAACCTGGGACCCTTGAGTCTGCAGGCCGATGCTCTATCCACTGAGCTGAACCGATTAGGGCAATTAATTCCCTTTTAACGTGCACGAATTTCGTGCACCAGGCTACTAGTCTATATATAATTAGCATCTATTTAACATCCCAAGTCCTTCGGTTTATTAGCAATGTGTTTCAATCAGAACTTCTTATAAGTAGCAAAACTGACTAAGGTTCATCTTTTCTACTCATTTTACACTTTACTTCCCAAGGTTTGCATGATCAAGGACACAATTCTAAAAGTCTCCAAACCAGCGAGAGAAAAAAAATATTCCAAAAATTTTTCAACCAAAACACTTCAGAAAGGTTTGCTCTTGACCATCTAATTTGAGGTAGGCATAGTTCTCTTGTTTTTATATCCTTTTTTAAATGACTGGGAAAATTCTGATGAAAGACAAGACTGACAAATAGTCACAATAAGAATCAAAAATCATTTCAGAGTTTCATCTACTCATATTAAAGTATCCTTATTTTACACTTTGTAGACATTAAAATGTCCTTAATGGATCCTCCACTAATTCTAAAGGCCTAAAAACAAAAAAATATTCTGAAAGGTAATAACCCTAATAAAAGCAAGTGTCACCTGCACACTAGTAACTCATTTATTAGTGGAGGGGAATAACTCTTCCTGTTCAGTTAACAGTTTCTTACAGCACATAGTAGCCGAGGATCATTTGGGTCATATTAGAAAAAAGTATAAGTTGAGGTAGGAGTAAGAGAGCCTTAGAGTGAAGAGCCAGGACTCCCTGGGACCACCTACAAGTCTGTGAAAGAACTGAGGATGCCTTGATGAGGAAGGTTAGAAGGGAAGGAGGGGGCTACAGCAAGTAAAAAGATTACTTGGAGATAGAAGTGAGAGGACTTAACCAATTGATTCAGTGGGGTGAAGGAGGAGCTGGAGTCAGAATGATTCCAGTTTTCAACTGAGATAAGGGAGAAAATGAGAAGATTCATAAAAGGGAAAGAGGAACAGGACTTTTTAGTTTTTACTGAGATGTTGAGAAACAGAGAAGAAGAGATTATAAGTCCTACATTAGACCTGAGGTATGTCTTCAGGAGTAAGAAAATGGGTAGCGATTTCTAGGAAGTAGCTAGAAACACAGATCTGTAGCTCAAGAGGAGCCTAGGGCAAGAGTGAAAGACATGTTTGAGGGCTTGTGAGAGCTGAAGAGTGACTTATTGGAAACAGCCTGAGAAAGAGTGAAGGGCTAGAAGAAAACAGAAGTTTGAATTCTGACAAACAACAGAAAAAGAAATAGAAGAAGATCAGAAGAGTGAATAAGGAGATAGGGAGAAAAGAAAAGAAATATACTCTACCTTGAGGTTGAAGAAGAGAATTTTATGAAACAAGAAGTGGTCAATATTGTTAAATATCATAGCCAGATTCAAAGAAAGGACAGCAAAGAAGCCACTGGGTTTGAGAAATGGGATTTTTTTCCCCCTCTGGTGACCTTTGAGAAAGTCAGGTGAGAGGGGGCAGAGGTATGACAAGTAAAGAAGTAGAGGGGAGAAAGTACGGGTTCTTTCAATAAGTTGGGTAAGAAAGAAAATAAATGGTAGTGAAGAAGAAGTTGGGTGGTACAGCATTTTTCAGGAAGAGAAAATAATAAACATGTCTGTGGGTTGTGTGTTTGGGACTTATGCAGAGAGAGGGCAAAGAATGAAACTGTATGATGAAACAAAATCCCTGAGGATACAGAACATGGAGCCAAAAATATAGGTAGAAGAATTAACCTAGCACTTCAGAAGAAAGATTTCTTCCACTTTGATAGAGGGGAGAAAAATGGGTGAAGATATAGGTATGACATATTAAATAAGAACCTAGGTCATCTGTTGAGGTTTTGAACAGAGTGGAGAAATTGGGGACATTCTCTCTGAGAAATAGTAACAGAAACTGCTGAAAAAGTATAAAGAAACTGTTGAGCAAGGTTGACTGAGATTAGGGATCATATATTTGTAATGAAATTAATCAGTGACATCATATACTTTTTCTTAGGGAGGTTACAGCAGACCTAACCAGAAACAATAATCAGGACACTAAGTCATAAATTTAATGTTTTCATTTGGAAGAATAACAGAGAGATGAGACATGTATGTGTGTTGCTGATGTAGAGGAGAAGGGATTATTGGAGAAGGATAAAGTAATCTTGAGGGATAAATAATAGAATGTGATGTTAAGTACCAACTGTGGACCAGTTATTAGATACTGTATCCGTTCTTGGGAGTAACCTTCAGTTGAACAAATGACAATAAAGAGGGTGAGAAAAGGGGGAAGATTCAATTGCAACTAATAATATTATGTGATATTAAATCACGTAATGTATGAAACTGATGCTGCATGAGTCTGATGCGAAACAAGTGGTAGAGTTAGATGGCACGACTTCTGTTAGGCACATTCTTGCACTCCATTATGCCCCTCTTGGGGCTCTTGCCCCTCCCAGCCGTTTTCCTGTTATTCTCATTATAGGTTTCTTGGTTAACACGTTGCCTTCAGTTGCCAGTAAACCAGCTCACCCAGTCTCCACTGGACCACCTACACCTGGCCCCCACCTGCATCTGGTCTGACCAGTTACTCTGACTGACCTTTACAAGAGACATCAATATGCTGCTCGCCCTCCCCCCCCTCTGCCCCACTGATGCTATTTTGGTCTCAGCCCTTCTGCTAGCACATGTAATAATAAATTTATAATTCTTTACCCCTTTTGGCCTCGTGCGTTTCTCCTTCAGCGACCTTAACAACAGGGGCCAAGATAAGACAAAGGGGGTGTAATTCTATACTCCAGGCCCTACTGTCTAGTTTCAACCACAGCACTGCTATTTTCAACTATTTTATAGTTACCTTTTTCACATTAAGATTTCTTTTTTTTTCCTTTGAAGATGTGTTGTGAAGAAATGTTATTCCTCTAGAAAGAGCAGAGATTTTCAAATAGTCCAGGGATCCCCAAGGAAGTAGTACCTGTAAACAACCTGACTTGGAGGAATACTATAGGAGTAAGGGTTAAATAGGAGCAGACCTGTCCTTACAAGGCATGCAGCCCAGATTAAAATCCAGATCAATGCCTGATACTGGACTTCAGTGGGAGCCAGGTTGCAAATTCTCTAGGGGCCTGACAGAAGCAAACCTCTCTGAAGAATAATGACATTATTCTAGGCCTCAAATACTGTTTACATAGAAGTTGTCAAATACAGAGTCTAGCTCTAGCAGATAATAGGAATTAATCATCCACATGGAGGTGACAAGGCAACATAGATGAGAATCAGCAGAAACAACAGATACAAAAATAGACCCAAAGGGCTCCAGATACTGTGGTTATCAGATACAACTTTAGAATAATTCTGCTTGTTATTTTCAGGGAGATAAAAAATAATATTGAGAATTTCAATAGAGACTGGAAATTATTTTTTATGTAGCAAATTTAAGAAAGAACTATATAAATCACAGAACATTGAGGACAACCAGAAAACTGTTCTCCCTCCTTCCCCCAAAAGTAAATCTCTTTGATGTTATCAGAGATCTAACAGGGCAGTGAAGATTTAAAGGGCTAAGAGATGCACAGATGGACCCCTGATTTACAAGTGTGGAAAAACATATTGTTTTCAATAAATGGTATTAAAGCAATTAAATATAAGTACAAAAATATGAAACTTGATTCTTATATCACACTATATAGAAAAAACAATCAATTCCATATATATTCATGACTTTGGGGTAAAGAAAGTATTATCAATGAGGTTTCCAAAAGCTCTACGCATAAAGGAAAAGAATAGTAAAAGAAAACAACATGGAGAGAAGGAAAAGTTGAAGATATAGAGAAAAGGAAAGTTGACGGTACAGGTTCCCTGAAGAGACAGGAATGGAAGGACAGAGAACAAAGGCAGGCGGAGAACCTGACTACACAAAGAAGAGCAGGCATTTCGCTGCGATCCAAAGGAAGACGGCAAAGATATGTGCACATGCAGGTGAGCTTGCAAATGGGGTTGCATGAAGCTCTATAGAAACCTACAGAAATCTACAGAAACCTACCTACAGAATTCTACTTTGGGGGCATAGCAGAAGGTGAGAGAGAGAGTTTGTTGAAATTGGGAGAATGTGTTCAGGTAAGAGGGTTGAAGAGAATGGTAAGCTCTTAAATAGTCACCATTAGAAATAGAAAATAGACTGATGAAATATTTCACTGTTTAACAGCAATAAAGGCCCAGTTAAGGTTGAAGACCATGTTTTTGTCAAGAAAAGAGGTCATACTTTCTGATATGTATGCCTTCTTGAAAATAAAGCATATATTCACACACCATAGATAGAAAACTAAGAGATATATTATTACATATAAATCTTAAAGTCACCCAACATTTGGTAAAAGACCTCTCATCACACCAAAGACTTCAGAAATCCTTTCTTTATATACTACTTTTGTTTTACAATTTGGAAGGGCTCTAACGCATAACTACAGATGTGATAAAATTCGCTGGGTGCTTAGGACAAGCCCCAAGGGTAGTGCTTTTCACCATGTTTGCTATCCCAATGTCACTCACTTTGTCAACTCCCCACTTCGCAATGGTATGAGCTACAAAGTCACACGGCAAAACAGAGTGCCTACAGGGATGAGAAAAATGTTTTCCCATTTTTGCAAATTAATACATATTATAGACATAAAGAAAAGTGTGGAAGGATACACTGTAAACTGACAATAATGTCCACTTCATGGGAGGATCTGCAAGGGAGGCAATGTTTTATTCCCTTGCACATGTTTGACTACTCCACCAAGCATTCATTGTACTCCTAAGTTTTTCTAAGTAGAAACATGTGGTAAATATAAAAGCTATGATGTTTACATTCCTATCACCAAAGTTTTATTTTATGAAAACCTTAATCCATCAGCATTCAGAAGAATAACAGAAAGTAGAAAAAAATCCATATCCAAATAGAGCAACTTTGTCAATATCATAGCACTACTGTAGAAGGAGGCTCAACTGAGAAATGACTTCACTGAATGATCACAAAGCTCTTCTGCAATCTCACAGCTCAAATACTGTTTTTCACTGCACACATCTCGGCTTCTCTTGCTGAGTTTCACTTTCAAATGTCAAAGGCACCCTTCAGGAAATACGCATCTCATCCCTCTGCTTATAAAGTATCTACTGCCCTGTCAGTTAGTACTGACGGGTGAAAGGACAGTCTCTGATCTTTTCACCAAGGACCAGTCATTTAAAACCTCCAGTGGGCTCTAATTTACTAATATGAAATGTACAGTACTAGTCACAAGGTCTTTATGACTAAGACTTTGTAAAGAATTTAGCCAAGTGTCCTTTCCTGCTTTTGGTGTCATTGTGCCTGGGAGAACTAATACCATAATGATCTATAAAAATGTCTCAGGGCTCTTGCTCTCTCTCTCTCTCTCTCAAATATTTTTGCACCTCTATCCCCACCAAGGGAATCTGGAATAAAAATTATATGATAAGACAAAACAAAACAAAACAAAAATTATACAACAGTGCTTATGATGCGCTCAGGTCTGTTCTGAGCCTTGTACAGATTCTATTTTGTTCACTAGCTTGCTTAATTGTGACTTACCTTACTACTCTCCTTCAGGGAAAAATCCCCAGTCCATGGCACCAAAATCTTTCATACTAAAGCCTGGCAGATGGTGGCCCTAACATTGCCCATTCAGGCCTGATGGGACCACTGCAGAAAATCATGCTTCCCTTGGAGAAACATCTCTCCACATCTATGCCCACATCTCAAGGCCCTCTCTGCCCAACAACCAAGTAATCACATACCAGATACTGTAGATGCTACCCTACAACACAGGGACATCCCAGACATGGTCCACCACTCAACCATCACCCCCAAGGTCTTTATATCTAGATTTCACTAAGTCATGATTTTGGAAATATGCCTGTGAAAGTCATATGATCTTGTATCACTATCTGGTCAAATGAAAGTCCTGTATAGATTTTATGACTAAAGTTTCTCCAATGAATCACTATAAAACAAATTGGTTCAAATAAATTGGCTGAAAATAAAAGTCCAGTCACTGCTTTTTTTAAAAACAACACACATTTAGGTAGCTTCTGTATATCATGAAACTTTTTGCAATTTTTTTATGCTATTAATCACTTTAAGTCTTTTCAGAAATATAAAATTTTCCAAAATAAATTGGTAAATATTTAAAGTGTCTAACCACTTGCTCATATATGAGTCATTTCTAAGTGACTTGGAATAATTTTAAATTTTAAAAAGACATCCACTTTCTATGATATTTAACTGCATATCCCTGACTTTTTGTAACATAAGAAATTGTGACAAACCATTCTTTATAAGGAAAAGGAAAATTTCCAAAAGGAACAAATAAATCCCTCATTTTCTTTTCTTTTTTTTCTCTTCATCAAATATTTTTAAAAAGACCATGATGGTTTAGAATGCTGGTCTTTCCCATTGGGATGAGAAATAAAGAGATTAAAAACACCTTCTAGATCATTTTTTATTAATTTAGTTTTCCAATAGACATTATTGTTCCATTCACCCTAAACACTCAATACACAATTAGTACTATTCCCTTTTGTGAACAAATTATTATTTTTTTTACAATTACTGGGTGAAAAGTTGCATAGATTGGAAATACCCATTTTTTACCAATATCCAGATTTTAACAATTGTTTTTAACCAGATTTTTAGAAAGTCATTTGGCTTCAATTTGCATATATTTATATCAGCATTTTAAATTTCAAACACACAAGTTACATTCCAAATTTCAAAGTGTTAGAAAACTATTTCTCACATTATTTGTGCAGCCTAGGTATTTATTGCATGAAAAAGGATCACTGTCATCTGGCCACAAAGGTAATATTAGTGATAATCTCATCAGAAAGTCTAGCTTTAGCCATCTTTCACCCTTAAATGTCCCTGTTTCCCTAGAATGTCAAAAAGTCCTTTAAAAAATTTTGTTTAAATGTATTGGGTGACATTGATTAACGTTATATAGGTTTCAAGTGTACAATTCTGTTAACACACCATCATTGTGAACATATCAACATCAATTAGTTTCATTCTCCTAGTGCTCTAGGCTTGAAAAAGATATTTTCATGGGAGTCAGCTGCAGATTTCCCTCCCTTTTGTCTGCTTTGTGCACAGCAATCCCTCTGGGATTCTGTCTTGTATCACAAAGAAGCTCTAATTAGGAGATAGATGCATGAAACTAGAGACACTAGGCAAGGAGCCAAGGAGCAGCCATGCACACACAGTTCAAGGCAGCTCTTTAACTCCTTGCCAGGGCAAGTCTCAAGGGTTCTCTGCTTTTGTTGCCAAAGCTTCTGCAGTCTCAGAGAAAAGCCTCTTCCTGGCCCAGGCCCAACTGCATCGTTCCAGAAAACTCACTATCCTCTAGACAAGCATGCACCTACTCTGGGCTTTTATCACCAGCACCACCACAGTAATTCTGAAAATGACAGTTATTGGTGTCTGTGTTTTGGGGATACCCTGGTTCCCAGAATCACAGTGCATTTTAGCATTGGTGGCTTCTTCCTCTTCATTCTACTATCAAAAAACCAGAGAGGTTATCAGCCTTGGGAAGGAAAGGTCAGCCAGGCCCTGGCCAGGTAGCTCAGTTGGTTAGAGCATAGTCCAGTTACACCAAGGTTGGGGGTTTGATTTTTCGGTCCGGGCACATACAAGAAACAACTAATGAATGCATATATAAGTAGAACAACAAAATCTCTCTCTCTCTCTCTCTCTCTCTCTCTCTCTCAAATCAATCAATAAAAATGAAAATAAAAAAATAAAGGTCAGGCAGGAGCTGGGCCATTCAGGATTTCTCCAGTAGACATTATAATGAGACTCCTGAGATTATGTTGCTCAGACCTGGAATGTCACGAAATGATGAGAGGGCCAGAGAGCATAGGTAAGAAAGCCACCTTGGCAGTCAGTAGCCTGTCAGTCCTAACCCTGCAAGATGTCCTTTCTCCTCTCCTGGGCTAGTCTCTGCCTCTATGCTTTTATTCTTACTCCCCCTGGTCTTCTAGGATCTGGTTCCATCACTCATGATCCCACTGTGTATTAGTGTAGAATTCCTCAAAAGCAGAGAAATATGTGCCCTAGTTTATTTAGAAGGTCGAAAGGGGAGTGGAGGAGAGAGACAGGGAGGGATGGCAGTTAGTGAAGGGCGTGCTATCCCAGAGAGGACTGACAATCCAGTGGGGGGAACTCTGGGAAATGACATTGGAGCACACACCTCAGAAATTGTACCTGTGTGTCAGGGAAGAAGTTGGGGGATTTGTACACCAAATTCTTTCAGCCACTGCTAGAGGGCTTCTCTGGGGGGGTTATGTGCATGTTGGCACTCATTCCTAGCCTATTATGAACTTGGGAAGAGCATCCTTCCAAGGCAACCTTTAGGCCAAGGGATACAGATCCTGGGCACAGTGCAGATGGAAACAGAGTCAGTGTCTGCCTCTTCCCTGCCCATTTTCTATTTGATAGAGGAAGAAAAGAAGAAGAGAAGGAAGGATAGAAAAAAAGAGGAGGAAAGAGGGAGAAGAAAGTTTGATTTCACTATTTTTTTAGCACCTACTATGTGTAAATGCTAAACTGATTTCTCCCACAGCAGCCCTATGGACATAGGTATTTTGTTATCCCCATTTTACAGATAAATATACTAAAGTTAAGGAGGCTAATTAATTAAGAGGTTAAGTAAAATCTTCCCAAATCACACAACTAGCATGTTAAGGAGTTGAGATTCAAATTCGGGTCTTTCTTCCCTGCTCAAAATTCTTCAGTACTTTCCCATTATTTAGATCTGAAGTCTCTCCATGATCTGATTATATGAAATGGTGGAACGTGAAAGTGCCTGACCTGGAGTGAGAACACAGCTGCAGTCCTGGATCTGCCCAGTCACAGCCCCAAAGGGACTATGCTCCAGTCACTTCCTCTCCTGGGTTCATTGTCTTTGTAGTAAATTAAGGAGCTAGACTAAATATTGGTTAAAGCAGCTCCCAGCTCTAACAGTTCTGGATTCCTCCCAATTTTACTTTTAGTTTGTCTCTTATACCCAATTATAGCAGTTTACCCTTATCTGGAGAATATGTTCCAAGACCCCAGTGGATGCCTGAACCCAGGGATAGTACTGAACCCTATACATACTTGTGGGGTTTTTTTATACATACATACTTATGATAAAATTTAATTTATAAGTTAGGTACAGTAAGAGATTAATAAAAATAACTAATTATAAAATAGAACAAGTATAATAATATACTGTAATAAAATTATATGAATAGCTTTGGGGCCAGTATTAAGTAAATAAGGGCTACTCAACTACCACAACTATTGATCAGATGACCTGATGGCTCAGTGACTAAAGGGTGGGTAGTGTCTACAGTGAGGATATGTTGGACAAAGGGATGATTCACATCCCGGGGAGACACAGCAGGTTTCATAATGTTATGGAATGGCATATGATTTAAAACTTATGAATTATTTATTTCTGGAAATTTCCATTTAATATTTTCAGGCTGTGGTTGACCATAGATAACTAAAACTGTGGAAAATGAAAGAGCATATAAGGGGAGACTACTATATATTCCAACTAAATTGGAAAAACCTTCAGTCTCCCAATATCTTATACTTTCCCAACTTAACTACTCTACCCCAAAGATGAGCTGCCAAAATACCTTCATGTCTAAATCCTCCACATCTTCCAGAAAGGCATATTTTATCCCTTAAGCTCTAGCAATCTCTTCTTTGTTGTTTTCCTTCTGCAAAAGTCATATAGCATGAACTATCTCACTTACTTTTTTGTTCTATAATATGTTTATATTAAGGCCCTTAAAAAATGATTCCTTCGTGGGGTTCATTTCCTACCAAAACACAAAACATGTATTAGGTGTTTAGGTGTGTAATTTGTTGAATGAGTAAACAGAGAATATATGGACAAAGAATAAATACTGAATAAATATAGACACTGGTACTTCTCCCTCTACCCTCCTACCAAGAATGAGATCCTAACACTAAAACCTCTTTCAATTGAGTTTTCTATCCTCAATTCTAGTTAAGAATAAACTTTCTTAGGTGTTCACTCACAATAGAACTAAATCTCCATTACTCCTTTCTGTAAAACTTTCAAATGCCCCCTTATAGAATGCATTCTTCTGAGGGCAGAAGGTCTGAGCCACTAGAAAGAACCGTGTGTGATATCTTCAAAACAATCTAGACTATCAATTAACGAATCTTCAAATCCACATGAATTTGTTTTTCTACAGATAAGAAAAACATAACTTTTCTAGGTATTGGTGACACCTTCCCATCATTCGGGATGGTTTTCAAAATTCCCCTTATTGTTTTTAGCCACTTTGATTGATTAGATCTGCAATGCTGACTAAACAGAATGTCTTGGTCAGAATGAAGGGAATGAGATGAGTTTGTATGAGAGTAAACAAGTCTAGCTAATGTCTCATTTTCTTTTAAACCCATGACTTTGAAGACATTGATGGAGCATGTATTGGCTATCATGGATAACAGTAGTCATGATATTAAACTATAAACTTCCTTGAAGATAAAGCATCTTATTCATTTCTAAGCCCCCTAATTCCTAACACATATGTTATAGATACTATTGGTTGTCTACCCAAGTCCCTCTCTCCATCGCCCATAGAAACCCAATTGTGTTGAGGTATTAGAACACCGTCTACTTTCTGGGACATGGAGCCTCTCACCAGCCCTGAGAGACAGGCATGAATCTTGATAATCTCCTTAAATCAACAGCGACAATCTCAACCCCTTTGCCAGTGGAAGATTAGAAATGGGCATGTGACACAATTCTGCTTGATGAGAACTAAGGGGAAGCCACGTAGGAACTTTTGGGGAGAGTTGTCTTTGTTCTTAAAAGGGAACCAAAGACAGAGAAATTCTCTTTTAAGCCTATGGACTCTGAAACCTGCTCATAATGCCTGAAACTGTAGTTGTTGTCTTGAGCCTTGAAAATAATCAACTTAGGACAACAAGGAAAACTGAGGGTAGCAAGAGTGATAGACTGAATAAATGTGGCTCCCTGAGAGTACCTTTGAGCCATTAACTCAACCAACCTTAAAACTTCCCTCACTCAAGACTTCTCATAGGAAAAAAAAACACGTTTGAACTGATCTTTCTGTTACTTGCAGCAAAAGCATACTAATTGATAAACTTGGGTTATTTGTATGATTTTCTATCTAAATGATTTCTCATTATTCTTAATATTAGTCTTAATAATATCCATTAATAATAAAAATAATAATTCATAATTTATTCTCCTCTGTGGGAAAAAAATGTACTAAGCACTTACATAAATTATTTCACTTAATACCAATAATTGAGAAAGCTAAGGAGACTGGATTAAATATGTCCAAGGTCTTTACCAACCCTTTCCTTTTATGGTTCTTAGTTAGCAAGTGGCCAGGTTCCCCTGGGCTTTCAAAAACCAGATGGAACTCACTCAACATCCTGGTTTTCTTGTAATGCTGTGTGATGCCTAGACCTCTTAGATCACTGCTCTGAATGTCATTATGTTAACACAGACTCACCAATTACTGTTTAATTGCCTTGTTTCTTTTCTAACAAACCATTCCTTTTATTTATTTTTTAAAATATATTTTTATTGATTTCAGAGAAGAAGGGAGAGAGAGAGATAGAAACATCAACGATGGGAGAGAATCATTGATCAGCTGCCTCCTGCATGCCCCCTATTGGGGATCCAGCCCATAATCCGGGCATGTGCCCTGATGGGGACTCAAACCATAACCTCCTGGTTCATAGGTGGGCACTCAACCATTAAGCCACCACTGCTGGGCCAAAACCTTCCTTTTAAAGCCGCATTCTCATGCATGCTTTAACACTTTCTGTATGAAGCATGCATGCATTTTAAAAACTTTCCTCTCCAGC
Organism: Myotis brandtii; assembly: GCF_000412655.1. NCBI lineage: Eukaryota > Metazoa > Chordata > Mammalia > Chiroptera > Vespertilionidae > Myotis > Myotis brandtii. The sequence goes on along the minus strand of NW_005359478.1, from coordinate 5,166,080 downwards.
TTGAAATATTTGGAGTTTCATCAGCAACCACTTGAATCTCTATATTTTTCATAGATTCCTCCTAAAGATATTGGCACTTTGGTCAGTTTAGGAATGGTTTGTGATCTGTGTACTGGATGACAGGTGTACTTGCATTGGCAGAAATTATTCTGAGCCGGGGATCAGTGTTGGCACAGGATCTCAGTGTAGCCTGGCAAATTCATATTTGATGACTCCCTTGGGATGGTTGTTATCCTCTAGGTCAATAGAAAGGCATCCATGTAGTACTGATCTTGCTACATTTATGTTTCCTGAAATACTGTAGGGAAAATGGGAAGATTTTGGGATGGTGAATATTTTTTTTACCAACACAAGTGTAAGACAAAGAAGATGGAGAGGCTGTTCTGCTAACTCTGGAGGACTAGGAGGGCAGGACCAAGGGAGAAGAAGAGATACTGGGGGATCTCATTAGGTACTAGTTAAGATACCACACTAAGAACAGACACTGTGAAAGCAATGCACCTGACCCATTACTTAGTCTTAGAGGATCCCTAACATCTGGACTTGAGTTAGCCATATGCTCATAATTTCATTTAAAGCTCAGAAAGGTGGAATAAATTTTTTCATGTATAATGTGACATGTCTATGTTTATTACATAAATAAATTAATGTGGTACAAAATACTATCCATTGGGCACAGACACACTACTAGTGACATAGGCACAGTACTGCTGCTAACAAGTACGTAATTTGAACCCTTGAAACAGGTTTTAAGAGTCTCAACTACTACACTCCAGGGTCTTCCTGGGTCTTCACCAGTAGACAGGCATTTATGAGGCATCCTTATCAAGCTCAGCATCAGTGACCCAGTGTGTATATATATTTAAAAAAATTTTTTAGGAGATCAAGCCTGGATTATCTCACTAAGGAGTGATTTGACCTCACAAAAGTGAATGGGAAGGAGTAAGTAGGCTCTTTCTGCCTCCCTAGAAGGAACTTTAAAAACAGGTAAAATTCTGAAGTGAGTAGATTGTGTATTCTGGGAGCTTCTTTAGAATTCTTCATCCCCATCCAATAACCCTTCACCTCCTGCTTAGTAAGGTCTATTTAACTGTGAGTCATTGTGCCCCATTTCCTGTCTCCCTCTCAAAGTCTGTTCTCCATTACAAACAGGGTGAGGCAAAAATAGGTTTACAGTTGTTCATATGGAAAATAATACAATAATTAAAGAATAATACAAGAATAAACTCTGTGTTTTGTGCACCCACACCTATAAACCTGCTTTTGTCCCACTCTGTGTGTATATACTAGTATAGTCCACAGACATCACGTAACTTAGTGCCCTCTCCAGCAATTTTTGTATACCCACTAAGCTTCATTTGTAGTTATGAACAAAAGTACCTATCCCCCACCCTAACCACACCCTCCAAAGAATTTCAAATAGCAGTCAAGAGAGAGTTTGAGGGGCCGAGAGGGGGAGTGGGGTATTTTATAAAAGTCTTTCCCACACCTTAAGTGTCCTGTGTGTGTTCTTGAGCAGGAGGAAGTGGCCAGGGATGTTACCCTCCTACAGGCTACACTGCCAGTCAAAAAATTGGCTTAGGTGGTGTACAACAATTTCATAAAGACACTCAAGATAGCCTTTTGAAAGTCAGTGTGAGGGCAAGAGGGGATTTGAAAGGCAGAAAATGTTAGCCCAGTTCAAATTAGTTCATGACTTGGTGTTGAACTCCTTTCATTTAGAAAATTGCCTTGAGGCTTTAGAAACCAGGTGTGTTGATGGCCAGCTCTTCAGGGCACTCCTGGGAACAGTGTGAACCTGGTCAGAAAAATGCATTTCCCTGAGGAAGTGCTAAGCCCCACTTCCCTCAGCACCTGCAGACTTTCCGCAAACTTGAAAGGAATCTAATGATTTTGGGAGTTCAAGCCCATGCCCCAGCCACCCTGGTTTTGTTTACCTCCATTTGCTGCACTGGAATCTCTCTGTTTTTCCTCCTGTCATTTTCACTTTGATTTTTCTGAGATTTACAGCACAAGTACTGACTAAAGCCAATCCACTCTCTCGGCATAAGATTGGCCAGTGGTGAGACAACATAACAGAACTGAAACTCGAAACTGTGGACAGACTCACTTTTCTGGAGATGAGTCTGTCTGTTTGGGGTGACAGAGTGTTGTCACAGTCTATAACTGGCAGGATCTATTTCCTTCCCGGTATTTTCTCCCTCAGTCCCTGGGGAAGGGAAGATAAACTTACAAACATGTACATTCTGGGGACAAAGGGCCAACATGGCAAAAGCAGAGAGCTCATAAAGGACAGGTGTGGCTTGGTCTCACCAAGACCATCCCTAATGCCAGGGATGGTGGAAATCCCTGCTGATGGGAGTATGAAGGGGGAAGGTTGGAAGCACATTCCTTTGCTAGTTGGACAGTGAAGAATTTTACCCAGAAAGTGGCCCAGTCTTACCACCCACTTCCTCACCTCCCATGACCCTATTCTGTCCCAACAATTTGTTTCAAACATCCAGACATTGGGCCATGGTGTGCTCCATGTCCCTTAGCTCTTCACATTGCTGGCTCCCCCAGATCGCTGCCATCTTAGCCCAAATACCATCCTTCAGTAAAGCTCTGTCTGACCATCCAGCTGAAATTGCATGTCCCACCCCTGCCCATGTCACTCTCTACCCCATTACTCTGTTTTAGCACCTCATAGCACTCATCTCTCTATGAAATGATCTTGTTTATTTACTTCTGTGGACATGTTTTGTGTCTCACTTTCTACACCAAAGTATAAGGTCCAGAAAGGCAGGCCTTGCATCTCTCAGATTCACTGCTATATCCCCATTGTCTGGGACAGTACCAGGTACACTGGGGGCTCAAAATATTTGTGGAATGAATGCATTTCTGAATGAATGGGGATTGCTGTAGTTAAGAAGATATTAACTATAAGCAGAGTAGGTAAAGATGCATGTGCAGAATTGTATTTCTCAGGTCATGGTGTGACATCAGGGGGACCAGGTAAAGTAAGTGACTTCACCATGTGACAGATACATTTCTCTAAAACCCAGCCAGGCCATGTAGATAAGCACACAGACCCTGAAGTGCAGTGCTGAGGGCATAGCCTGGCAACATACCTGACCACTAGCACACCTGGCTTAATAGAGTGACCTTGAGCAAGGTCAGTTGTTTTGCCTGTAAAATGAAAATAGTCCGATTACTTCCCTAATTTGATTGTTGTGAAGGTTAAATGTGTTCATATAAGCAATGTGCTTAGAACAGTATCTAGGATCTCAGAGTATTGCAAATGTTTTCTATCATTACAATTCTGATTCTCATTTCTTATACTATGCCTCTAAGTTGTGGGAATTGGAACCTTCGTATGCCATAGATTCTGATAGTTTACTGATGCCCCTACGCTATTTCTCATGATAATGCTTTTATTTTATTTTTTTAATATATATTTTTATTGATTTCAGAGAGGAAAGGAAGAGAGAGAGATAGAAACATCAATGATAAGAGAGAATAATTGATTGGCTGCCTCTTGCATGGCCCACACTGGGGATCGAGCCGGCAACCCAGGCATGTGCCCTGACCTGAAATCAAAACATGACCTCCTGGTTCATAGGTCGATGCTCAACCACTGAGCCATGCTGACCAGGTTCATGATACTGCTTTTAAAAACATAAGGTGCAATAATATTACAAAGGAAGCAAATATATTGAAATATATTTATTAAATTTTTAAGTATCTGTGATACAGAAATATATTTTCTTTTTAAACACATGAAATAACCAGATATACTGGTAGGACTCAAAACTTGCCACAATTTTAAAGTAGTGAAAAGCATAAACAAGATTTTAAGATCTATTGGCAACAAAGTCTCAGCTACTGATAAAATTATGGTGGTTTATTGGCATCACTAATAATTAAAGGGAAAGCTAAATTTCATTAGAGTTTAGAGAAAATGAAGATGCACATATATATACACACACACAAATGTTTTTACAATCTGTCTGCAATGGTGAAAGTCTGGGAAAAGCCCACATATTCATCAACAGGAATTTGTTAAAATGATCTGATTAATCTAAACACATGAAATACAAGCTTTATTATTGTTGGTTTGTTGAGGAAGAAGATAAAATCTGAAAACTGTATACACTGACTTAAAAGACACTTTTTTTCATTTAAATTCTTTATTGTTTAAAGTATTACATAAGTCTCCCTTTTACCCCATTGACCTCTCCCTGGCCGCCTACACCCCCCAACACATGCTCTC
>NW_005359478.1:5145436-5160433 GCF_000412655.1 Myotis brandtii | reverse complement strand
CGCACACACACACTCCCCATTAAGAGACACTCTTAACTGAAATCACAAAGTCATAAAACATATATGGCATGATCCCATTTCTTTAAAAACACAATTAATTGCATAGATATACTGGTTAACATTGATTACAGGGGTAGTTGATTATGGGAAATTTTCTACACATTTCAGTAAACATATCCCCCCACCCCATAAGACTGTATCGTCAATGATGAAAAATATGATGATAATTATTTTTGAAAAGAACAAACCCAGCTCTCCCAGGTTTCCTGGCATCCAGTAGCTTGCATTTTAGTGAATATGCAGAAAATCAAACATATATGCCTGCATAAGAATGATACTGTGGTTCACAAGGCACAGTCTATTGGTTTTGTGTTACTCAGACATGAACTAGCATTTCATCTCAAAAGTGTTGAAATATTTTTGGTTGACTTGGTCTTAATTCATTTCTAGATCTTTCTCTCTACCCATTCTTCAGTGTTGCTGCTCCTTAATGTGAACCAACTATGGAAACGATGTCCAGCTGCCAGTTCCATGTTCTTCATTCTGCCTGTAGTAAAACATGGCCTTAGCCACCCTCCACAAGCACTTACTTAGTTCATTCCTGTAATGGGGCCTCCTCATCCCAGCTGTCCTCATCTGGCTGTGTTGTATTTGTAGATGAAAGAAGAAAGTAGACTTCAGGGTAGGGAGGCTGCCATGGGCACAGCAGCTGTACAGCTATCCTCCTATATAATAAAACCCTAATATGCAAACTGACCAAACAGCGGAACCACCGGTTGCTATGTGCATTGACCACCAGGGGACAGACGCTCAATGCAGGAGCTGCCCCTGGCAGTCAGTGCGCTCCCACAGGGGGAGCACTGCTTTGCCAGAAGCTGGGCTCACGGTTGGCGAGCGCAGGAGTGGTGGCGGGAGCCTCTCCCGCCTCTGCTGCAGGTGGGAAGAAGCGAGGGGTCCCGGACTGCAGGTGGGCGCAGGCTGGGCCAAGGGACCACCCCCCAAGCACCAGTGCACAAAATTTTGTGCACCAGGCCTCTAGGGTTAAAATATGGATATTTCAACATAACCCTGCAGTACCGAATCAATGACAATCATCTGTACTAGGAATCCATTCTTCTTTTTAAAAAGTTGCCACCTCCTTAGCCTTTCTTTGACATAACTCACAGAAATCCAGTTCCTGTCTCCAGCACGTTTCTCTTGGAAGTCTCCAAAAGGCTCCATGCCTGCTGCTCTTCCCTTATTTGTCTTCATGATATGATACTGTTGTTCACTGACAGGTCTGTGAAACCCTGGCCTTCTTCACTTCTGGGACACTGTGCTATTGACTGTCTTCCTTCGAATTTCTTCATGGACTCTTTTCCAATCTTAAATGTCAGGGCTCCATGTATGGCTACTGAATTATGGCCCATAAACACTACCAAACTCAACATGTTCAATCATAAATTTAGCACTTTTCTCTCCAAACCCTCTCTTCTTGATTCTCCTTTTTTTATCCCAGTGTATGACACCCCAATTTTCTATTTGTTCAAGGTCAAACAGTAAGAATCCTGCTAGGATCCTCCTTCTCACTAGGCTTCACACACTTAACCATTTCCATTCTATAGCTTTTGCCTCCTTAAATCTCTTCAATCCACTCATTGCATCCATTTATTACCTTAATTCAGCATCTGGGCAACCACAATACTTTCCCAACCAGCCTTCCTGCGTCTAGTGGAGCTAGCCTCCCTTTACAGATGTCTGCATGATATTTCTAAAGCCCAAATATGATTATGCCATTTTCTTAGTTAAATTTCATAGCTTCCCCCACTACATTTAGTATAAAAGAACGAAATTATTTGTTCACCAACCAAGGCCTTTCATGGTTTAGTTTCTGCCTACTTCTTTAGGTTCATTTCCTGCCATACGCACCACTGATAGCTCAGTCTCATTTCCAGCCACATGAAATAATGTGTTGCTTGTTCCCTCTGAACACACGTCACATGTCCATGCACTTATACATGGAATTGTCTCTACATGAAGTACCCAATTTGCACATACCCTATCCCCATTACCACACATATCCACACATGCATGCTCTAAGTCCAGCTAATGTGAACCTATCCTTGAAAACTCCGTGCCATGTGCCAATAGAGCTTTCCTTTGCCCTCATCTTTTACCACCAGTCTACCCTGAGCTATCACTGCCATGGCACTGTCTCCTCCATTAGGCCAGAAGCTTTCCAATCACAGAAGCTGTGTCTTATTATATTCAGCCTCACCAGCACCTTCTGGGTACTCAACAAATGTTCATGGAATAAATAGGTGATTTCCTTTATGACACAAAACTCCATGCCCTCCACTCCTTAGTCCCCACACTGCTCATCAGCTCCTATCACTCACTTTCTCACAAGTCTCCTCTCTGCCATTATGAGAATAAAGTCCAAACTCTTTAATATAGATCCAAAGACTCTGTAATCTAATCCTAAATGGCCCTTCCAGAATTATTTTCCACAGCCCTACTCTACTGCTCACCTTTCCCTGAATCCTTCTACTCTCACACCTTGCTTAGCCTACTGAAAGAGAACTCATCAGTCAGTTGTATTTGGGAAATTTTGCTCCCCCTGGGGTGAAATAATTTCAGGAGAATTCATTCACTTCTAGTACAAAAATGCCCTTATTTAGTGTTAATTACATTTTGCTAGTTTTATATTTAATTGCCCCCATTGAGTTATATGAGTCATGCAAGAGGAATAAATCCTAGAGACCCACTGTAGAGCATAGTGCCTATAGTTAACAACACTATATTCTGTACTTAAAAATTTGCCAACAGGGTAGAGCTTCAGAGTTCTGATCAATAATAATAATAATAATAATAATAATAATAATAATGTTATAAGTTAGGGATATATTTATGGCATTGGTGGATGTGATGGTTTCATGAGTATATATTTATCTCCAAACTTACCAACTGTGTACATTACATATATACAGCTTTTTCTGTGTCAATAATACCTCAATAAAATGGTTTTTTTTAAACCTAGAAAATATAAATGTCATTTTTTCAGTCACAGAAGAAAAATTCCTAAATATCTTAATAGCATTACTGCAACCAAAACACAGGTATATATAAATATGGGATAACACCACCTGGCCAGGGTGGCTCACTTGGCTGAGCATCATCCTGTGCACCACACGGTCTCCGGTTCAATTCCTGGTCAGGGCACATATCTAGATTGTGGGTTCAATCTCTGGTCAGAGTGCATACGGTGGCAACCAATCAATGATTCTCTCTCAAATTGATGTTTCTCTTCCTCTCCCTCTCCCTTCCTCTGTCTCTAAAATCAATAAAAACGTATTTTTAAAATGGATATACTATATAAAAAGTAATAAAAATAAAATTATCTTAAGAAGGCCACACTTTCTGCTAAAGTAGCATTTGTTTCCGTGGATTAAGTATACATTTCCTTTATTGGTTTGAGAAAAAGTGAGATGATACCACAAGGATAATTCAAAGGTATTTCTAACAGAGCCTCAAACTGCCAATGAGGTCAAGGTGGGCAGTGACCTTGGGAAAGACAAATCCCTGTTTGGTGCAATCACAGAGAATGAAATAAGAATTTCCTGTTAATACAGAACTCAAAAGGAGAAATGAAGTTAGCATCTCTGTTTATCTTAAAACAGCCTTGAGTCTGCACCCCTACCAATGCACTTCTCTCCCCGAACCCTGTCCTCAACATCGTCCATTCCTCTGAGAAGCATAGGGAAATTCCAATGGTCTCCACAGTGTCAATGACCAAAGATGAGCACATCACCGGTGGTAGAAGTTGCTGGTTCCCTGGTGACTGTGTCAGAAACCCATGTATTTCTCCACATATTACTCAGCATGCAAGACCTTCAGTAAATCAAAGGCTTCTGCCTGCTCTATGCCTGAGACAATAACAACACAATTGAGGTAAAGGCGGGGGGTGGGGGCAGGGATGAGGTCAGGGTGGTGAAGGGGAGAGAGAGAAAGGGTGATATGAAGGGAAATCCCCTTCCTGACTCTGAGCACAACTTTTTTTTCTCTGAAGTATCAGTTTGTATCAAACCCAGCTTAATGAGCTCAACCTTCAGTTAGACCCAGTAGGGGGTTAAAGAAATTTTTTTTAACAAACTCTTGGTGCAGTCTATTAGGAAAACAATTGGAAAATAGCAGGGGTTTTTTTTTAAGGCCCATTATAATCAAATGATTCAGAATTCTTGCTTTGAGTCATCCGGATGAACAGATGTAGGAGTCAGGATTTATAAAAATGCATTTTTTTCTGGAGAACAAGGAGCCTCAACTTCTTTCAGAAATGTAAGCTATTTAGGCAGGAGGAGCACAGGCATGAGCATATTACAGGAGTATGAAGAAATACATTGGGATTTGCCCTTCTTACAAAATCTTGGGAACTTGGAATATCTTAAGGATTTTTCAAAGTCCATTTTATTTTAGGCTCTAACTGAATTCTGCTTTCCTTCTTAATTACTTAAAAACCTTAATAATAAATGTGCTTTGACTTCATGCTCACTTGCCTCTCTATGTGGAGCCTGGGATTCTTGAAATAAAAACAGTAAAAATAACATCTCCTGTTCCTCTTCCCTGGCTGGCCCTTCCTGAGCAATGTAGGTCAAAGGCATTGGGTAGGGCTGAGTAAGATGGGCATTGAAATGTGAGGGTGGGAGGGAACATCTTGATATAAGGTGTTGGAGCCTGTGAGTGGTGAGGGTGTCCACATGGGAGTCACAGCCCAAAAAGGGTGAGAGGGTATCCATGGAGAAGGGTTGGCCTGATAGATGCAAATGTCTGAGATAGTTAGTAGGATTTCCACAATGGAGGTGTTCCACAGTGGCCCAATGAGAATGAGAAGGATGCCCATACAAATGTGTGAACTATGCATCCTTGCAGAGAGCTGGGGGGTGGGGGGAGTGGGAGAAGGTCATGATGTGTCCAAGCCCTGGAAAGATAGAGGGTGTCAACATAGGGGTAGTGTTGTGTGAGCTGTTGGAGCCCAAATGGTGGATGAGGAGGGTGTGTCTGTATGGGAGGGCAGCCGGGTGTAAGACTCAGAGTCTAAGCAGGTTGATAAGGGCTTCACATAGGTGGGAAACCCTGCACAAGGTGCCTTGTCTAAGTGGGATGAAGGGTGGCAGCCCAGTGTCAAATGGTGTCACCTGAGCAAGGTGAGGAGGGCAGTCCTGTTGGAAGCAGGAAAGCCTACGAGGCACCAGAGACCTTCGGTTTGAGGGTGCAGTCAAGCACAAGATATTTGAGCTCAGGTGGTATTAGGATGGTGACAACAGGAGATTGGTCACAGAGAGATTAATCAAATAGGAAGCCTGCTTTCTCACTGTTGGAAAAGAGAGTTACAAATACGAAAAAGAAGGAAACTAGAATGAACCATGTGGTGTTGATTCGAATCAGAGCTATTGGCATGAAAATGGGGATTTTAATATATAGAGATAGACAAAGAAACATAGATGAAAATGTGTACACACACACACACACACACACACACACACACGTAGTCCTCACTAGTTCTGTCCATTCAGAGGGCCTAGGAGCCGTGATATCCCAAGAACAATGAGCACATACAGGTTTGATTTCATAGCTGGGGTAGAAAAAAGTATTAAAATGAGCCTAGAACATCTTGCTATTCCATAAAGTAAGCAAGTGCTCAAAGAATGATGAGGTTGAATCAAAAGCACCCAGAAGCCACACTGTAGAGCTCCCACTAGCCGAAGCACAATTTGAACATTTAAAATAAATAATGGTAGTAATACATTTTAATCTATTGAATAAAATGGGAATCCATAAGGTTTGTTAGTAGAAATAAGTGAAAAAATAAATAGAAAATTTGATGAGAAATGGGATAGTCACTTAATCTCAAAGCAATTCCCCCAAAATACATATGAATTATAAGGGAAAAATAGTAACTTTAGAGTGGACTAGTTTGGATGGTATTGCCTTAATGAAATGATCAAAGTAGCACATCAGCAATGTGACACATCAAAATTGGCAGGAAGCTATGAGAAGAACACAGCATCACTTCTGTGCTATGCCTTCCAAAGAATAACCTGAATCTATTCATGATGAAACATCAGATAAAATCAACCTAAAGGGCACTCTATAAAATGACAAATCTTTGATCTTCAAAGATGCCACGGTCATGAAAGGCAAGGAGAGAAGACTAAATAAAGATGGAGGCAAACTAAGGAGATACAACTAAATGCAAGGTGTGCTTTGGAACTGGATCCTTTCCTAATAAAGGACATTTCGACAATGACTGAAACTTCAATGGGAAGATAGTAGGATGACAGAAATGTATCCTTTTGATAATTTCCTGATTTTGATGTTGGGGTGTGTGTGTATGTGTGTGTGTGCTTATACAGGAAGATGTCCTTGTTTGTTAGGAAGACACGCTAAAGTCTTCAGATTTAATAGGGCATTCTGTCAACAACTTGCTCTCAAATGTTTCAAAAAACATTTTATTTTACTTGTTATTTATTAATTGACTTTAGTGAGAGGAAGGGAGGTAGATAGGGAGAAAGAAGAGAGATAAACCTCAATTTGTTTTTCCACTTATTTATGCATTCATTGGTTGATTTTTGTATGTGCCCTGACAGAGGATTGAACCCACAATCTTGGCATATCAGGAAGATGCTCTAACCAACTGAGCTATCTGGTAGCAAAACATCTGGAGGGTTGCAACTGTTATGTAAGTTTGAGATAATTTCAAAATTTTTAAAAAGAAATGGTAAATTGGTCACATGTGTTGGGCTGGTAAAGGTCTAACTGACAAAGGCCCTAAGTGAAGTTTCTCCTGAATGTCTCAGTAGGAAGGACACAGGACATCTGTGCAGCATGAGATGGAGAGCCTTGAACCTGCATACCCTCCCCATCTCAGAGACCGAGGGAATGACGTGTCTGTGTGCTTTACACCAGAGATGTCTTGTGTGTGTGCAGGGCAGCACTTTCTGGTTCTGAGTCACCGGGTAGAGTGAGCTTCCTCTGATCTTTTCTGTATAAATGACAAAAAAAGAGCCCTTCCCTCTGGAACCCAGTCCCAGGTAGGTGAACCCTCTAGTAGTTGGGAGAGGGAAGGGAACAACCCCGGGTTTGTACAGTTAAAACCTGATTTGACCTTGGCCTCTCTGAGAATCCTACCCCCTACCTCACTGTTTGCTTGAGCATTAAATGAGAATGTGTGAAAACTCTAGGAAGAGCTATGTGAATGCTGGTACCACAATGGCTGTCCCCGCCATCAGAGCTCACATGAAGCCAAATTTAGATGTAGGTAAGTTTATTTTGGGCTTCCTTCCTCTCTTTCTTTTTCCTCACTTCTTGTAGCCTTGGGAACCTACCTTTGATCCAGAGTTCTCAGCAGTTCTCTTTATCACATTCTAACTGCTCAGCCAGCAGAGGCAAGCAGTGCCTCAGTCAGTTCCCTACCACGTGCCAAGCCTGTGGGAACAATACAAAATGTGTGGAACAGAATCCCTGACTTCGAAAAGCTTGCACTTCATTCAGATTTCTCCTGGTGTTGTTTTTTCACTGTTATCTTTTTCCCATTCCTAAATCCATTTAGTTGTTAGTCTCCAATCTACAATCGTTTCTCAGACTTCCCATGATTTTCATGACTTCGACACTTTTGCAATATTGCTCAGGTATTTTATACAATGTCCCTGCCTTTGGATTTTTCTGAGGCTTTCTTGTGATTATACCGAGGTTCTGAATTTCTTAGGAAGAGTAACACAGAGGTGAAGTATCCTTTTTTATCACAGCATTATCAGCACATGTTATCAGCATGACTTATTACTGGTGATGTTAACTTTGATCACTGGGTGATGTCTGCCAGGTGGTGTCTGCCAGGGTTCTCCACTGTAAAGTTACTAACTTTCCCTGTTCATACTCTATTCATTAGAAGAAAGTCCAATCCTTATTCAAAGGCTAAGGATTAACCTCTATCTCCTGGAGAAAAGAGTAACAAAAATGTGTGGATTTATGCTAAAAGTATCATGGATTCATATTTGGAGGATTTACTTTCAGACTGTGTGGATATTCTGTTTTTCCTTAAAGTTTTGCTCACTAATTTTAATATTTGCCAGTGGACTTCACCTCCTACAGTTATTACTCTGGTGTTAAATGGTGATTTTGTGTTTCCTTCATTGTTTCTACATTTATTGTTTGGAATTCTGTAAGGAAGATTTGTCCATTCTTCCTAATTTATTTATTCCATCATTTATACTAAGATATATACATTTAGTACATGTTAAATCTGTACATGTATAAACTACATATTAGACTCAGAAATTTGATTTATTTAAACTTTTTAACTAGAAATTATTTTAGATTTACAAAAAAGTCACAAGGAGTTCCCATATATCCTTCATCCAGTTTCAGTTCTTCCCTAATGCTATCAGCTTACATCACTGTGGTAAATTTGCCAAAACTAAGAAATTAATATTGATATATCACTAGTAGCTAAATTCCAGACTCTATTTGAATTTCACTAGTTTCCTAGTAATATCTTTTGCTGTTCTAGGAAACAACCCAGGATGTCAAGTTTCATTTCGTTTTCATTTCTCCTTAATCTTCCCTGGTCAGGGATGGCTCCTTTCTTCCCCGCCCTCTTCAGGAAGGTGCTCTCCTGCATCGGTAATAGGGTTTGATTCATTTAACACAGTCTTCATTCCATCTTGGGATAACTTCAATATCCTGGTTGATTTTTTGAAATTTGATTGGGTAAAGTTCATTCTTTGTTATGTACAGTTTCCTAGGTTTTATCAAAAGCTAGAGTGATGTTTCCACCACCACAGCACCTTCAAACCAGTTTCATCATCAAAATTCCCCGTACAGCCCATTTGCTATCAAGCCCTTTGACTTCCTCAAACCTTTGGCCGCAAATAACTGTTTTCTGTCTCTGTAATTTACCTTTTTTAGAATGTCATAGCAATGGAATCATATTATATGTAGCCTTTGGGGTTTGGCTTATATCACTTAGAAAAATGCATTTAAGATTCGCCCATGATGTTGCATGAATCATTACAAAAGTCTAAATTCTGATAAAGTTTAATTTATTAATTTTGTTTTATGATTTTGGTGTCATATATAACACATTTATGGCCATATCCAATGTTTCCTAAATATTTTCTTAAAGAAAAATATTTCCTTTTAGAGCTTTAGAGTTATCTCTTCCATTTAGATTTATGAACCATTTTGAGTTAATATTTGTGTATTGTATGAGGTAAAGGTCAAGATTCACTTTTCTTTGTATAAGGATAACCAATTATCCTAGAACTACTTGTTTAAAAGATGGTTCTTTCCTTATTGAATTGCTTTGGCAGTATTTTGTTGTTGAAAATCAATTGACCCTATAAAGGTGAGGATATTTCTGAGTTCTCTTGTCTGTTCCACTGAGCTGTAGGTCTCTCCTCAGCTTAATACTCACTCTACTTCTTCATCACTGTAGTGTTATAACTTTCTTAAAACCAGGAGGTGTGAGTACTCCAACTTCGCCCTTCTTTTTATAAATTTCTTTGGATATTCTAGATTTCTGCATTTACAAATTTTAGAATCATTTTGTCAATTTCTACAAAAGAACCTTATAAGATTTTGGTTGAGATTACATTTAACCTATATATCAACTTTTGGATAATTGATATCTTAAAAATATTGAGTTTTATGACCCATGAACATAATATATATCTGTCCACTTATTTACATCTCTTTAATTTTTCTAAGAATAAAGTGTTTCTTGAAAACAAAAAAAGTAATAAATGACAGTTAAGCTCCACATAGCAAAGACACAGGATTTAAATATCTAAGTTTAATGGGGTGGCAAAATGACAAATAGCTTTATATATTTCAAAATCCTCTCAAGAAAATGAAATTTAGTAATTAATATCATAATAATAACCAAAACTCATCATGAGTATTAAATGCCACCCATTGTATCATTTAATAAGTCAAAACAGTATATACTTTTTAAAGATATCTCTTAATTAAAACTTGCATAGGGTAAAAATAAAGTATGATGCTAAGTTTCAGTTAAGTGGAAAATTCAGTATAAATGAATACTTCATTTTCAATGATCCCAAAAGATTGATGGTGTCTCTATGAATGACATCCTTTATCTAGACAGATAGTTACAGAAGTAAAACAGGCAGGCCAGGTCTCTCCTTCTGCCTGGGGAACTCCCTGAGTAATATAGTAGGAGTTTTTCTTTCACTACATTCAGGGCTTTGCAATATGTTGTTTGATCTTGTTTGTGACTTCAGAAAGTGGCTGACAATGTGCAAATGCCTCTAAGAACTTCCCACAAGAAACACAATGTTTTCTCTGAGATTTAAAAAAAAGAAGAAGAAGAAAAAGGAAACGTTGGTTTTCTTGTAGATGCACTTTGGTTTCATAGAGGAGAGATGAAAGTTGTCAGGTCTGTTTTTCTTTTTCTCGCAACACTAGGTAAATCTCTCACCTCATAGCTTTCTAGGTGAAGACCCAATCAACATAGAAAAGAGAGATGAAAGAAAACAGTAAAGGAATTTCAATCATGTTGGACAATTGTGTCATGAGTCACATTTTTCTAGGTGAAAATGAGGAGCTGACAAGTGTTAGGTCTTTTTAGATGAAAGAGTAAATATCATTGTGGTAAAAAATTAAAAGGATGGTCAGGGTGTTTAACTGAAATTAGATGTGTGACTAATTACTGGTAGATGTGTGAGAAGATGTTAATTAAGGTTGAGGCAGGACATTAAGATTTCAGAGGTGAAGCAGCAGTTCCAAATGACGACAAAGTTCAACATGTGAGCATAGGTGTCATTTGTCAAACCATAGTGTGTGTCAAGGTTATTGAGTAGATAGCATCAAGGAACTTTGAGGTGGCTAGAACATTGGGTGTTTTGTCCCCTCAACACTGAAGTTACTCAAGATAAGCATGACTAGGGAGTTGAGATGCAACCCTTGAATATGAGTAACTGACTGTGAAAATGGTAAATGACCCTGTCCAGGAGAGGTAGAGGATGGTGTAACAAAATTGCATGAATTTTGAATAAGGAAGGTATTTAATCAAGAATATAAGGGTAGCCCTAACCGGTTTGGCTCAATGGATAGAGTGTCGACTTGCAGACTCAAGGGTCCCAGGTTCGATTCCGGTCAAGGGCATGTACCTTGGTTGCAGACACATACCCAGTAGGGAGTGTGCAGGAGGCAGCTGATCGATGTTTCTAACTCTCTATCCCTCTCGCTCCCTCTCTGTAAGAAATCAATAAAATATATTTCTAAAAAAAAATTAAATTAAAAATTTTAAATAAAAGAATATAAGGGTAATGCTGTGGAGCAGTGGCTCTCCAATTTTATCGTGCTTGGGAATCACCAGGAGGGTATATCAAAACACACATTGCTGTGTCCTACCCCCAGAGTTTCCGTTTCAGTAGGTCTGGAGTGGGACCAAGAAATTTGTTTTTCTAATAAGTTCCTGGGTGGTAGAACCATTCTTTCAGAACCACTGCTTTGGAAGCATCTATAATGAGAACTTGATAGAGCTGAACTTGTTGGATGTGGGAGAATAAATAGCTTCCATAAGACAGGATGGGGGAAAGGAAGTAGAGGTATCAGAGGAGAATTACATTTCTGGTTTCAATTAATGGAATAAGTGAAATAAATCTTTCATCAACACAATTGAGGAGGGAAGGAACCCTATTCTGGTGGCTAGGAGCTTCCTGAGGATGTGGTGAAATAGCTTGGAGGAAGGTCAGCAAGGGGTGGGTTGAGGGTGTGGGGAAAATGCATTGTTTAAAGAATAAGATCCTCAGAGGCTGTGATTGAAGAGTATAGATGAGGATGTCTAGGTTGTGAAGCAAAGGCTAAGATGCAAAGGGTAACAGAGCTGGGTCAACACCTGTAAACTTTGTTACTCTGAAAACGGAGCTTAAAGCATTTATCTTCTTGTGGTAAAATCAGGGGTGCTCTGAGATATGGGGAGTGTCCAAAGTTCTCTGCCTATGTGGTTACTCAGCTCACAATCCCTTTACTTGAACATTGGTAAAGTGGAAGATGGAAACTCCTGGGGGATTTTTCTCCTCATTCAACAATGTTCAAGGGTGCTGGCCTTTATGACATAGGCCCATGTGTAATATCAAGATTTGAGCTGATGTCTTGAGATGGCTAGCTTGTTTGGAGAGTACCTGGAATTTAGATATTAACTAACTTATACAAAAATGTAGGTCTTTTAAAAAGGTAACAAATTGTTGAATGCTGGTAGGTTTTCAACAATGTCTTGGAAGATTATTAATAGAAAACTCTCAAGCTTTGTCCGTAGTAACATTATAAATCATATCTTAATTATAAAAGGTCATTTTTTAACAGCTCTTTCAAATTTCGGTGAGTCCTACAGAAAGAGATACATTTATATGCCTTTTACACAAGGTGGTTTTTCTTCAGATTACTTGAAAGTTTCTATTTGAATAAAAAATTATTTTCTGATGAACCTATAAGAATTCATGTTGTGCAGAGTGGTGAAGGCCAGGGAGGGGTGACAGGGCTGGGGGGGGGTAGGCAGCAGGAAGGGGGGTGGGGGACATTTGTAACAGTGTCAGCAATAAAATAAAAAGATTTTTAAAAAAGAATTCACGTTGTGGTGGTAAGGCTTCCTGAACTTGGTATGCAGTGACTAGTTTTAGAACTCAAGAAAATTATATTGACCACTGGCTTAATAATAAATTGAGATTATTCTACTCTCTTTCTGGTCTTTATTTTGTTGTATCCCTTTATAGCAAAACACCTATATAATAAATGGCTAATATGCAAATAGACCAAATGGTGGAACAACCAGAACAACTAAACAACCGGTCACTATGACATGTGCTGACCACCAGGGGGCATGTGCGGAACATGGGGGGCATTGGCTGCAGTGGGATGGTGGAGCAGGTGAGTGGGGGTGCCAGACTAAGGTGGAGTGCCAGTTGCTGTCATTGGGGCAAGCCTCTGGTGGTTACTAGAAATTCTTTGTTCCCACATGCCGCAGTTCTGCCCGGCGCTCTCACCTGCTGCCAGCTCTGGCCCCGCTCACACCCACTGCCGGTGCCAGCCCCACTCACACCTGCAGCTAGCTCTGAACCCGCCACTCCCACCCACTGCCAGTGCCAGGCACCGGTCCCAATCATTCGACACCATCAGCGGGTACAAGTGGGCCCAGCGCTGCCAACACGTGGGAACAGTGGTGGGAGCAGGGCTGCCAGCAGACAGGGGACCGGGGGCTGCCGCGGGAAGGGCCAAGTGGGGGCGCAAAGGATGGGCCGAGACCCTCCCCTGTACCTAACACAGCCTCACAGTCCACAGTTCCTTTCAAGGTGCACAAATTTGTGCATTGGGTCCCTAGTATTATGTATAAATTGAAAAAAAAAATTGAAAGATGCCAAATCACCTTCATCATCAAAAAAATAAGTTTTCTAGCCCAGCCAGCATGGCTGAGTGGTTGAGCATCCGATGACCTATGAACCAGGAGGTTACAGTTCAATTCCTGGTCAGGGCACATGCTTGGGTTGTGAGCTCGATCCCCAATAGGGGGCGTGCAGGAGGCAGCTGATCAATGATTCTCTCTATCATTGATGTTTCTATCTCTCTCCCTCTCTCTTCCTCTTGAAATAAATAAAAATAGTTTTTTTTAAAAAATAAGTTTTCTACCTCCTACCACTGTGCTACAAATTTCCACCATTTGGTTCATTACTTCAAAATCAGCAGTGGAAGGTGAGAAGTGACATGTGCTGTGGGAGCACACTGACCACCAGAGGGCAGCTCCTGCATTGAGCGTCTGCCCCCTGGTGGTCAGTGTGTGTCATAGTGACCAGTCATTCCCACTCTTTCTGCTGTTAGGGTCAGTTTGCATATTACCCTTTTACTATATAGGATAGAGGCTTGGTGCATGGGTGGGGGCCAGCTGGTTTGCCCTGAAGGGTGTCCCGGATCAAGGTGGGGGTCC
This sequence comes from Myotis brandtii, assembly GCF_000412655.1. Lineage (NCBI taxonomy): Eukaryota > Metazoa > Chordata > Mammalia > Chiroptera > Vespertilionidae > Myotis > Myotis brandtii. The sequence goes on along the minus strand of NW_005359478.1, from coordinate 5,146,458 downwards.
CGTTTGGGTGCCTGGCCAGGCTGGGTGAGGGGCTAATGGCTGTTTGCAGCTGGTCACACCCCCTTCAGGGTGGGGGTCCCCACTGGGGTGCCTGGCCACCCTGGATGAGGGGCTGATGGCTGTTTTCAGGCTAGCCACACCCCCTTTAGGGTGAGGGTCCCCACTGAGGTGCTTGGCCAGTCTGGGTGAGGGGCTGAGGGCTGTTTTTAGGCTGGCCTGCGACTGAAGCTCCCAGCCTCTCCTTTTTTTCTTTTTCTTTTTTATTCTGGGATTTATTTACCTTCTATAATTGAAACTTTGTTGCCAGCCTGCTCGCTCCAGCTCTGAGGCCATAGCCTGCTGAAAGCAGGTATCTGGGGTTTGTTTAGCTTCTATAATTGAAACTTTGTTGCTTTCGGAGCTGTTGCTTTCGGAGCTCAGAGCCGGGTTGCGGCAGGCAGGGAACCTTGGCTTCCTCCATCACTGGAGCAAGCAAGCCTCCTGCTCGCTTCAGCTGCGTGGCTGCTGGCGGCCATCTTGGTTGGCGGTTAATTTGCATATCGCCCTGATTAGCCAGTGGGAAGCGTAGCGAAGGTACGGTTAATTACCCTTTTCATCTTTTATTAGATAGGATATATCTATATCTACACTAATAAAAGAGAAACATGGTAATTAGCATACGACCGCTACCCTTACCATTGGCTAATCAGCATATCCTTATGCAAATTAATTCCAGCCAAGAATGGCGGCAGGCAGCCATGCACTGAAGCAAACAGGGAGGCTTGCTTGCTCCAGTGACTGCGGACTCCAACATTCCCCACCTGACTTGCTGGCCTCTCAGCTGCAACTCTAAGCAACTATGTTGCAAATATAGAAGCTAAACAAAACCCCAGAAACCGGCTTTCAGTCAGCCGGGCTTCAGCCAGCCTGACCGCAACATTGTATCAATGTTTTCAGCAGCGAGGCCTCGGAGCTAAAGCTGGCCCAGAAAAAAAAAAAAAAAAGAAAAGAAAACAAGGAGCGGTTAGAAGCTTTAGTCACTC
>NW_005359478.1:5127802-5144318 GCF_000412655.1 Myotis brandtii | reverse complement strand
GCCTCTAGTGTATATATAAAAGCCTAAGTGACCAAACAACTAGTCAACATGACACCCACTGACCACCAGGGGGCAGATGCTCAATGCAGGAGCTTCCCCCTGGTGGTCAGTTCACTCCCACAGCCAATCTCTCATGACCCCTACCCCCACCGGCTGGCCAACCTCCCATGACTCCTTGCCCCGCCAGCCAGCCCGGATGGGCCCCAATTGGGGCCACTGGCCAACCTCCCACGGTCCCTCCCCCTGGATGGCTGAACCTTCCGTGGACCCTCCCCCGGCCAACTTCCCATGGCCTTGATCAGCCCCGATCACCAGCCAGGCCGAGGGACCCCACCAGTGCACAAATTCGTGCACCAGGCTTCTAGTTCTATAATATAAAAAAGAAAATATCTTTCTTATTTTATGTTATTTATGTAGGTTTATTGTTTCATTTTAGTGGTGTCATTTCATTTGAAAAAGGTTATAATTTGTCTGTTTCCCCATTATTATTTAAAGTGTAGCTGAGTTTTATTCTGCCCTCACACCGGAACTGCTCAGATAGTCAACACTGGGGAGAGAGGAGAGGGGACCAGCCAAGCACAAATGAACTCACAAGAGAGGAATGGGGACCAGCCAGGCTGCAGCCCAGGAGAGGGACAAGCTGCCCGCCCCGTGGTCCCGGCGCCTGCGACTGTGGCCCGGGCAAAGCCTCCCGCCCACGGTCCCCTGCAGCTGTGGCTGGCTTGGGTGAAGCTGGCCCAGGTCCTGGGTGCCTGTGGCCGGCCAGAGGGAGGGAAGCCCAGGTACCGGGTGCCTGCAACTGGCCAGAGGAAGGAATCCTGGGTCCTGGGTGCAAGGCGAGGCAGAGGCAGTTAGGGGTGATTAGGCCAGCAGGGGAGCAATTAGGGGCGATCAGGCTGGTAGGGAGCAGTTAGAGCAGTGATGGCGAACCTTTTGAGCTTGGCATGTCAGCATTTTGAAAAACCCTAACTTAACTCTGGTGCCATGTCACATATAGAAATTTTTTGATATTTGCAACCATAGTAAAACAAAGACTTATATTTTTGATATTTATTTTATATATTTAAATGCCATTTAACAAAGAAAAATCAACCAAAAAAATGAGTTTGCGTGTCACCTCTGACACGCATGTCATAGGTTCGCCATCACTGAGTTAGAGGGTATCAGGCAGGCAGGCAGAGGTGGTTAGGGGCAATCAGGCAGGTAGGCAAAGGGGTTAGGGGCAATCAGTTAGGCAGGTAGGCGAGCAGTTAGGAGCCAGCGGTCCTGGATTGCAAAAGGGTGCAGGCCGGGCTGAGGGATGCCCCCCCCCCTCCGGTGCACAAATATCATGCTCCGGGCCTCTAGTTTTACTATAAGAAGCCAGAAGAAAACAGGCTGCATCTTCAGTACTGCTTGGGAATCTCCTCAGCTAGATTTCCAAGTCCATCACTTCTAAATTCTGCTTTCCACATAACTGCAGGACACAATTTAACTAAGCTTTCTGTCATTATATAACAAGGATCCCCTTTTCTCCAGTGTTCAAAAACATGTTCCTCATTTTTACCTAAGCCCTCACCAGCAGCACTCTGCAATATCCATCCTTCTACTAAAAGTCTGTTAATGATAATTTAGGTATTTTCTAAGACAATAGGTTTTCTCTACATGCTCCTTACTTCCTTCTGAGTCTTCACAGGCAGAGTCATTACCATCCATATTTCCATTTACAATCTGTTCAAGGCAATTTAGCTTTTTTCTACTATGTTCTTCAAAGTTCTTCCAGCTTCTGCAACTGCCCAACATCAAAAAAACTTTTACATTGTTAGGTATTTGTGACAGCAGGACCCCAGGCTCAGAATCAAAATCTGTATTAGTATCTTATTCCTACTGTATCAAATCACCACAAACTTAGTGACTTAAAACAATAAAAATTTATTATCTTACTGTTTTGTAGGACAGAAATTTCATGGGCTAAAATCAAAGTGTCAATAGGGCTGCTTTCTTTCCAGAGGCCCTAGGGAGAATACATTACTTGCCTTTTCCAACTTCAAGAGGCTGCCTGCATACTTCTGCTCATTATTCCCTATCTTCAAAGTCAACAGCAAAGTACCTTCAAATCTCTCTGACTCTGACACTTCTGTGTCTCTCTTATAAGAATCTTTGTGTTTATATTGGGACTATCAGAATAATCTTCTCATTTGAATATCTTTATCTTAATCACATCTTCAAAGTCATCTTTACATCTAAGGTAACATATTCATAGATTCTAGGGGGTCATTATTTTGCCAAACACAAGATGGGAACTTAATTTATTTTAGACTTGTCCTCTTTTATAATGTATTCATCATTTTAGTGCTATAAATTTTCTTCTCAGTGCTGCTTTGTTTGCATCCTATAATTTTTTTATGTGTTGTATTTTTGTTTTCACTCAGCTTTCCTGAATTTCTCAACAACAAAACTGGAAGCTAGGAGACAAAGGAACAGAAATTTCAAATTTTCTAGTGATAATGGTTTATAATCTGGAATTTGCTACCCAATATGAATATAATTTGTAAGGCAATTTTAACAAGTAACTCTCCCACCCCAACTTCAGTGGTTTAATACAATAAAATGAAATTTTATTTCTTGTTCATTAAACAGAACAAGATAAGTGTTCCTGGGTAGTGGATGGCCTTCCATTTGTTGATTCAGAGATCCAGCCTCCTATAATTTTATTGTTTTCCCTCCTCTTGGAACTTGCAATAATCCTCTGCCTTCAGATTATGGAAGTGAGGAAGAGAGAATGGAGGAGACACACATACTTACTAAGCTCATTTATCTGGAAGTGACTCACATCACCATCCTTCACATACCATTGGAAGGAATTAGACATCTGCCACCTCTTAGAAGCTAGGAATCAACTCAATAACCTGAGCAGCCAATACCTTGTAACTTCCCATCAACAACTCTTCAGATGAAAGAAAGAGCACAAATGGCTGGTGGAGAGCCAGCCATTTCTGCCACACAGACCCACATATCAGCTGAATGTCAAAGAATAAAAATATTTTTAGACAAGTGAGGTCTCATATGACTTTTCTTCCATGTGTTCTTTACCAGAAAGCTCCTTGAAGAGATACTCCAACAGAATAAGGAAATGAAGACATCAATGGCGATCAGGGATACAACATACAGAAGAGAGGTGATGGAAATCCCCAGGGTATGGGAAGGGGGATCCCAGGGTGGCAGGTGTGAACCAGGCCTCGAGTCCAGATCTAAGCAGGCATTCAGAGGACTCCAAGAAAGAGATTTCCAAGAAGACAAAACTAACAGAACATTCTGATTTAAAATTATTGGGAGGATTTACATTTATGATAAAGAACTTTAGAAAACAAAAACATACCAAAGAAAGACAATTATTAACTCTAGGGGGGTGGGGGAAACAGAAAAGAAAAAGTTGTACAGGAAAAGAGACATTTAATTGTAGTTTCCTAGATGGTGTGGTATAATAAAAAATGTATTAAATCTTTGCCCCTGGTTCCTGGCACAGAGCTCCTTTGGAATTTCCTTAGTGATACAAGTGTCTTGTTATTCATAACAATCTCCTTTCAAACATATCTGAGTTTATGCGAATGAGGTGACACTAGTGGCCCCCTAGATAGCATCAGGATGGGAGCTGGTACCAAAGGACCCAACCACGTGATAAGGTCGAATTTTCAGCACCCCCTCCAACCTCCAGGGAAAGAAGGGGCTGGAGATTGAGTTTAATTGCTAATGGTCAATGATTTAATCATTCATGCCTCAGTAATGACATTTCCATAAAAAATCCCTAAACAACAGGATTCAAGAGCTGCTTCTGGGTTGATAAACACATGGAGGTGTTGGGAGAATGGTACGCCCACAGAGGCCTTCGAAGCGCTGTGTCTCCTCTCTCCCCACATACCTTTCCCTATGCATCTCTTTCATTTGGCTGTTTCTGAGTTGGATCCTTTATGTTAACCAGTAAGGATAAGTAGAGCCCTCTCCAGAGTTCCATGAGTCATTGCTGCCAGGTATCAAACCTGAGGAAGGGGTTGTGCCAACTCCTGGAATTGTAACCAATTCAGACAAAAGTAGAGGTCAACTGGGGACATGACACTTGTAACTAATATATGAAGTGGGGACAGTGCTGGGTTACTGAGCTCTTCAACTTTGTGGAGTGCAACCCGAGGAGTCACCTGCAGATTTGGCTGGTGTCAGGGAAGAGGAAACACCCCAGATGTAGCTTGGCTTTGATTGATTAGTACTTCATAATTATTATAATACAAACTGAATACTGAGCTGACCAAAATTACAATATAATTATATCAATATAATTATAATATAAAAATAACTGAAAGAGAAAGTGTGTGTGTGTGTGTGTGTGTGTGTGTGTGTGTGTGTGTGTGTGTTGGGGTGGAGGCTCAAAAGAAGCACTAAATCCTTACCTTCCTTAATGCAAAGTCAACAGATAATGCCTGAAATTGAAACAAATAATAAAGACATAGCCTTATATCAATGTTACTTAAAAATATGAAGGTAAATGTAAAAGGAATAGCCTATAGGAGGCAGGAATAGGGTTAGATAGGAGAGTTAGAAGAACTACTTTATTTTATAAGACATCTTCTAGAATTGTTTTGTCTTTTTAAACTATGTATTTGAGTGACTTTGATTAATATGAAACAAATTTATTTTTGAAAACAACTACAGAAGCTCAGCCTAGAGAGATCTGGGATAGAGAATAGACTGAAGTTATGGAAGACAGTGGGCAGAGGGACTAGCTAGAAGCTGACAGCACCATGCAGGAAGAGAGAATCTGTACTGAATGAGGGCAGTTCAGTGAGAGGAAGGACAGTTATAAGGTGGTCACAAGCCAATTAGGGAGGAAATAAAAATAAGAGGAACATGTAGACACTGCAAGATCTTTGTCTTTCATGACTGCATACACGGCAGTGCCATTCGTAGAGAGAGGAAATGTAGGGAAGAAAGCAAATTAAGCAGAAAGATGAGGTGAGTTTTGGGCATAATGGATATGAGATTCTGTGTTCTAGAGCCCAGAAGTGAGATCACAGTTATAGACCTAGATTTACCAAGGAGCAGGGCATCAGTGCCAAGTAACTGAAGCCAAGGTTGACAAAGTAATATTGAGCAGCTTGCAGAGTGATAAGAAAGTCAACTCAGTCCTGGAGAATGCCAACTCACGAGCAGAGAAAGAAGAGGCACCGCCGAAGAGGGTGAACAGAGACAGAGATGCCCATGCCAAATGCAGTGATATCTCAGAGTCCAGGAGGAAGAAGGGTGTCACAGGAGAGGAATCAGCAACGTCAGCATGAAAAGGAAGTGCGTAAAACAAGCATTAAGGAGTCCATTATATTTTCGCAGAAGTGGTTTAAAAATAACGGGAAGTTAAGAGAACATTCTCTTGTAGAACAGTCTGCTATAAAGGCAAGAGAAGTGGCAGAATCCACGTGGGAAAAAGGGTCCAAGGAGAACTGTTTGTGTGTTTGCTTAATGTGTATTTTTAAGTTCTGATTATAAAAGTAAAATTTGCTTTATAAAGAAAGTTTGCAATATGATTCAGTCATGAGAAAGGAGGATATCCCGTCATTTGTGACAATAGCAATGGACCTTGAACCCAATATGCTAAGTGAAATATCAGACAGAAAGACAAATACTGTATGACCTGACTTATAGAGAAAAATGGTGGTTACCAGGGCATTGGGGGATAAGATTGACATTGTTTAAGAATACAAACTTGCCAACAAATAGTAAATAAGCCATAAAGATCTAATGCACAGTACAATGAATACAGACAACAACAGTGTACTATAATTATGTAATATGATAAATATTACAATGGCAATCACATGACAATCTACAAATGTATCAAAGTAACATAATGTACACCTTAAAGTTATACAAAACATATGTTATGTATATTTTAAAAAATAAAAGTTAGAAATAAATATAAAGATATTTTGATAGATTATCTATACAGTTTGCACCCCTACTCCTTTTAGCTGTGTTTTTTTAATCATTTAAAGTAAAGGCAACATATGCATTTTCTCAAGGGAAGGAGAATAGTTTAGAAATGGAGAGAAAATTATTTGGGGTTTCAAAACGAAAGATTTGTCATTTGTAAGAGACTAAGATTTTGAGATGCGAGGACATTTTACCTCACAGAACTCAACACACCTACCTTGTGCCACAACTACAAAATGTGGAAGAATGTGTGGTATATAAGAATCAATTTCCCCACAACAGAGAAGCTTTCAGACTTGGAGAAAGAAAAAAGGATTGGCCATACTGATGTATCCCTGAGACAGGGCCCGCCTCAGGAGCTGTGTCCAGTTCAGAACTGAGGGAACAGGAACAAGACAGAAAATCTAGGGGAGCTTGAGAAATCCCAGAGGAGAAGAATCCTGTGCCTGGTTTCCTATGTATAACCTGAAAAAAATGTCAAATTCTGGGGAATTCCAACACCTAGCATAGGAACAGTGAAGGGGAGAAGACTATATGGACATTTGGCATTTACACAACCTTATAAAATTTCTTGTATCCTGGATGGCCAAGGAACACCCTAAGAGGGCCATAGGATTAGCAGAGAGAAAACTAGACTCAGGGAGGCTTTGAAGCAAGATAGGAAAGCAGTGCCATAAACTGTGTGGACAGACACCAGGCTAGACAGGAAATGATACTTGACATTCTGCCAGTATAGACAGATGATGGCTGAGAGATAGTTGGTTCCAGAGCCCACAGCCTTGGCCTGTGGAATATCCTGGAAGTTGGTCACAGCTCCAGAAATGCTAGGAGTACACTGCTACCTCCCAGGACAATTGAGGGCTTGAAAGAGAACTTAGGTGTAATAAGAAAAACTAAAAAAAAAAAAAAAAAAAGGTGTGGGCTGTTTTTTTCTTGCCTCTATTTATGGACTGAGACTTGTGCTCATTATACATTTGAAAATATAAAGATGAAAGTATAAATCCCCCATAGTATCAGTACTGAGTAAAAATTATTTTTATATTTTGGTAGACTTTTATAGTCTTTTTTCTTTTTTATTGAATGTATTGGGGTAACATTGGTTAATAAAATGTTATAGGTTTCAGGTGCACAATTCTATTATATATCATCTGTATATTATATTGTGTGCTCACCTCCCAAAGTTTATAAATCTATTTGTGTGTATATATTTGACAAACTGTGGTCTTATGACCCAGTGATTCCTGGAAATATAACCACCAAAATCCAAAACACTAATTCAAAAGAATGTATGTACCCCTATGTTCATTGCAGCATTTTTTACAATGGCCAAAATTTGGAAGCAGCCCAAGTACCCATGAGTAGATGAGTAGATAAAAAAGCTGTGGCACATTTACACAATGGACTACTACTTGGCCAGAAAAATGAAGAATATCTTACCTTTTGCAATAGCATGGATAGAACTGGAGACTATTACGCTAAGTGAAATAAGCCAGTCAGAGAAAGGCAAGTTCCATATGATTTCACTCATATGGGGAATCTAATAAACAAAATAAACTAATAAACAAAATAGAAATAGACTAATAGATACAGAGAACAGACTGACAGCTGTTAGAGGGGCAAGGGATTGAAGGGGGGGTTAAAAAAAGGTGAAAGGATTAAGAAAAAATACCTCATAGATATAGACAACAGTATGATAAATGCAAGATAAAAGGGGGGATGGGGGACGTAACAGAGGGTAAAGGGAGGATAAATGATCATGGAAGACTTGATTTGGGGTGGTGAACACACAATACAATATATAGATGATGTATTATAGAATTGTGCACCTGAAACCTGTATAATTTTATTAACCAATGTCACTCCAATAAATTTAATAATAAAATAAAATAAACAAATTACACATTGACATTTAGGCTTTGGAAAGAGGCACAATTTTATTTAATAGTAAAATTTCTAATCCCCCCTAAGTTATATTTCTAAGTAGAGAAAAGTGGGGGCCGTCACTAAAAGAATAAATATTTTAAGAATTTACAGCCCTGACCGGTTTGGCTCAGTGGACAGAGTGTCGGCCTGCGGACTAAAGGGTCCCAGGTTCTATTCTGGTCGGGGGCATGTGCCTTGGTTGCGGGCACATCCCCAGTAGGGGGTGTGCAGGAGGCAGCTGATCGTTTCTCTCTTGTCGATGTTTCTGGCTCTCTGTCCCTCTCCCTTCCTCTCTGTGGAAGGTTAATAAAATGTATTTTTTTTAAAAAAGAATATTTACAAAAAAAAGTATATTTACAAAAAAAGTTGACAAAGAAAAAAAGTATTAAAAAAAGAGTATTTACATACTAACAAATTGCCTTCCAGAGAGATGGCACCCATGGCCATTTCTAAGAGGGCCTGTTTTAATGCAGTGAGAGTTGTAGTTACTAGTAGTATATGGTATAAATATTAGAGAGATTTGAACATGATTAGGCTTTAATGATTCAACTATTAGAGAAGGAGAGGCTGAAAACACAAGATGGGGAGGAAGTAACTGATGAATATCCTAGTACTGGAGGAGATAGAAGAGGGAATTTAATGAATAAGAAGCAAAATTATCATTAGGCAAATTTTTTTAAATAAATACCACTGACTCAAAGTAGTATGAAGGGAGTTAAAGATGTAAACAGATATAATGAAGTTTCAAGGTAAAGGGATCATGAAAATTGAATAAACATCAAATTACCATTTTCCTACAGCAAGGCTATCCACTATGAGAATGAGGACTGAAGGCTAAGGGTCTTGACATTTTTCCTCCAAATGTCCCAGAACACTGACTCATAGTAAATGCTAATACCAAACTGAATTTCTGAGTTAAGAAATTCTAAAATATCTCTTTAAAATATTGGTATATTATTTATTAATATTCTTTTGAGAGCTGGCATTAATCTCAGATATCTTGTATTAGAATAGAATAAACTTGTCTACCATTTGGCAAATCATTGCATAATTATTTTGATGTCTCCTCCTGTACCACTGAAACATGAATATTTTATTATAACTTACATGTCAAACAGACTATCAAAATATGTAAACTAAATTACTGAAAATATATCTCATTCAATTATACCTAGTAGTTACTATTAGTTTTCCAGCTTTTTACAAAAAGGGTTTTTAAAATGCATATATTTTGTGTCTCAGTGGTTTGCCAAAATAGCTTCCCAAGTATGCCACTTTATGGAAAAAGAAAAAAATACCATACATATTGTTCATTCATCATACCTGAAAGAACATCAAATTGAAGACTTTCATAATTATACTCCTATCATGAAAATATCATAATAAGATCAGAATTAATTTTCATATTTGTATCTGGGAGAAAACCTAATGATAAGACTGAAAACTGTGTAGCAACAGCCTTTGACCTTCTAAAGCAAAGCCAGTAGGCAGAGCAGTAAATATTTAAGTCTTGAGGGGCAGTGGGTGGGCCATATAGTTTCTGTTGAAACTGCTCAACTCTGCTATTATAAACAACTGTAAACAATACTAAATAAGTGCTGTGCCTGTGTGCAAATAAACCTTAATTTACAAAACAGGCAGCAAGCCAGACCAACCCCTATTCTAAACAAGAACATTTTCCCCAATCACTTTACTTTTCTTATGCTGATGCAACCTTAGACTCAAACCATGTGGAAATTACCTTAGATGTACAAACTAAAGACCTAGCCTATGACTTTATTTCATAATATACTGTCCAATTACTGATTCCTTTGGCACAAGCTCTATGATAACATAATCATTTATGAAATGACTTTTTAAATCCTCACAGGAGGTTATGTTTTACTGATTTTAGAGAGAGGGGGAAAGGAGGGGGGGCGAAGGGAAAGTGAGAAACATCCAAATATAAGAGAAACATCAATAGGTTGCTTCCCATACACGCTCTTGGCCAGGGATCAAACTCACAACTTAGGTATGTGCCCTGACTAGGAATTGAACTGGCAACCTTTCTGTCTACTGGACAACACTCCAACCTACTGAGTCATACTGGCCAGGGCCTACAAGAAACTTTTAATAACAACTTTCTTTATTATAGTCCTGAAAGTTGTATCTCTGACAACAAACTTATGTTTCCTTAATTTAATGTTGACAGGATATCAGATTTCCTGCTTTTAATAAATTTATTAACTATTACATTACATTTTTAAAGTTTTAAATGGGTTTGCATTTAGTAAAGTGTATTTTTCCATATTTGGTTAACAGTACACTTAGTTTATACCCTCATTTTGAGACTAAAATAAAGTTGCATAATTAACTTCAAAATTAAAATGACAAAATACCATAGAAATGGCATCATTATCATCAGTAGAGGCAATCCATCAAATTGCTATAAGACTAGGACTTTTTAAAACTTCATGCTTGGGGTACAATAACCCAAAAAGTACTATATGGTACAGAGCAATACACATATGAAGCCAGAAGTAGGGAAAATGGTGTTCTTGAAAGTTACAAGCATTCAGGTTGGTTTTCTTAAGAGAAGTGCAGAATAACCTGGGGGTGGGAGGTATGGGGGTGTGGTGGGGGACTTACTTGTTTAGAGAAACATTCTAATAAACCTTTACTTACGTAAAAATAGACCCCATGTTTAGTCTGGAAGAGAAAATGGCTCAAAGGACAGCTGACTTTCTCCGTTTAACAGACAAACAGAATTTTGGCATTCTCTCCCGGTGGGACTCATGGAAAAAGAGACGAAAACAAGGCCTGAGAAAAGAGGGGGTAGGCGGACCGAGAGAAGTTGTGGTCTGAGGTCTAGGGCAAAACAAGAAAAAAGGCCGGTGAGAAATTTGCTATGCTGCAGACTGCCAAGGAACTATATAATAGTGAGTTATACCTTATTCTTGCATTGTGTAGTAATCCCACTGTGCTAGGCCCAAATATACAATAGAAGTCAATTACTAGTAAACACAGTAGCCTTGGCCAGTTATGGGGATGGGTCCATGATCATCCATTGAATGAAGTGGTAGAGAGAGGTGAGTAGCCAGGAGAGGTGAGATAGGAGAGGACTCCAGGGTGGGGCCAGGGGTGGGATGAGGGGGCAGACATACAGATCTCATGGTGTGCAGGATAACTGGTTCTCCACCCACTTTCCTGACCATGCCTTCTCAGACTCCTGTGCTGGCTCCTCATTTTCTGAACTTTAAACCAGCAATTTTCAACAGGTGTGCTGAAAGAATTGTTAAAACATGCAATACCTGACTATTTAGTCAGGGACACTGACCTCTTTTCCCTGAGACTGTCAAATAAAAAAAAAGAGAGAGAACAGCCAACACAAAATAGCCATCCTGTGTGAATGAATCAAAATTATACCTATTTTTAAATTATTTTTTATTAAGGTATTACATATGTGTTCTTATCGCCCTGTTGCCTCCCAATACAAGTCCTTTGGTTGATCTCTCCCCCTTACTCCCACCCTCCCCTACCTTCCCTCTGAGGTTTGATTGATGGTCTGAAAGATGCTTCTCTGTCTCTGGATCTGTTTCTGTTCATTAGTTTATGTTGTTCATTATTTTCCATAAATGAGTGAGATCATGTGATATTTATCAAAATTATACCTATTTTTTTGTCAGATCGGCAGAAAATAATTTTTGTTGTGCTGCAGAATTTTAGTAATTAGTTTATGTGTGCTGTGAGATGAAAAAGACTGAAAATTGCTACTCTAAACCTTAGTTGGGTACCAGGACTCAGTCCTCAAACCTCTTCTCTTCCCTGGTTATATTCATTTCCTAAGTCAGGGCCTTTAAAAATGTGGGTGCAACCCATTAGTAGATTGTAAAGTCAATTTAGAGCAGCGGTTCTCAACCTGTGGGTCGCGACCCCTTTGGGGGTCGAACGACCTTTCACAGGGGTTGCCTAAGACCATCAGAAAACACATATATAATTACATACTGTTTTTGTGATTAATCACAAAATATGCTTTAATTATATTCAATTTGTAACAATGAAACTGGAGGACACCACAACATGAGGAATTGTATTAAAGGGTCACGGCATTAGGAAGGTTGAGAACCACTGATTTAAAGGATCATGACCAGTGTTTTTAATGAGATTTAAAAAAAATACATATAATTGAAAATGGCAGAGTACAACCTATGTGGTAATGATCAAGTTTGTTTCATGAAACTTTTGAATCCGCGCGCGCGTGTGTGTGTGTATGTGTGTGTGTGTGTGTGTGTACACCACATTGTATTGTGACATGCATTTCTTACTGTTGCCTGTGTTCCAGAAAGTTTGGAAAGCACTGTGCTAGGTCAGTGGTCGGCAAACTCTGGCTCGCGAGCCACATGCGGCTCTTTGGCCCCTTGAGTGTGGCTCTTCCACAAAATACCGACTTCTGCGCATGGGCCATGAAGTTTCAATCGCACGGTATGTGCGCCCCCGCACTTGGTTTTTTGTGGAAGAGCCTCACTCAAGAAGCCAAAGAGCCGCATGTGGCTCGTGAGCCGAAGTCTGCTGACCACTGTCCTAGGTGATCTCATCCAGTGTCATGGTTTTCAATACCACTTCTATGCTAAAGATTTACACATACAAATTTACATTTTAAATGAAACTGGATTGCCGAACTGCAGCTACTTAGGTGATATCTCAGATTGGATGTCTGTCAAGTGTTGCAAACTAATATGACCAAATTTGACCCTCTGCTACTCCAGTCTGCTCCATTTCAGAATTGGGCAATTGTGTCTTTCTGGTTCCTTAACTTCTCTCTCAGATCCCACATTCAATGCATCATCAAATTCTGTATTAAGAATCTTACCACTTCTCACCACCCTCATGGCCTCCACCCTAACCCAGCTGTGCCCTGGTGTCTTGCCCAGGTTACTTTAATTGTCTCCTTCTTCTTTCCTTGACCTTTCACGCCTGTTTTCAAAAGAGCAACTGAAGTGCCCCTGTACAAACATAAATCAGAGCACCTCTCTTTAACGTAGGGCTTACCAGTCTCATGCGAAGTTCCTACAAGGACTATTACACCACACCACTCCTCTCTGACCTTATGGAATACTACTCTCCTGTTGTTGTTCTCCCTCCAGACTCTGTCTCCTTGCAGTTCTTTGAGCTCACCAGATGTCCTCCTACCTCAGGGCCTTGGCACATGCTATTCAATCTGCCTCAAAGCTTCTTACACCAGATACCTATATGGCTGATTCTATCATTGTATTCAGGCCTTTATTTAAAGGTCACCGCATAGGCAGATCCTCCCTCTACTCACTATCTGTGTTTTCCTATTTCATTTTTATCCATAACGTAACTATGAATATCAGAAGGCTTAGATTTTTAAAACTTTTATTACTCACTGAACAATATCAAAACCAAAGATGCTATACACATAGTAGGGCTTATGAGAAAAGAGAAAATGAATAAATGAATGAGGATAAAAGTGAGAGCAATAAGAACATCAAAGTCTGGAAAAAAACATTAAAACTTAAAGTGAGCCCTGGCCAGTTTGGCTCAGTGGATAGAGCGTCGGCCTGCGGACTGAGGGGTCCTGGGTTCAATTTCATTCAAGGGCATGTACCTTGGTTGCGGGCACATCCCCAGTGAGGGGTGTGTAGGAGGTAGCTAATCAATGTCTCTCTCTCATCGATGTTTCTGACTCCCTATCCCTCTCCCTTCCTCTCTGTAAAAAAATCAATAAAAATATATTTTTAAAAAAGTTAAAGTGAGAAAAATTATTAAAATATGAAAAAATCTGAAAAGCCTGAACCTGCAAACAAAATAAATGTCACAACAAAAATAACTATAAGAATTAAACTTAAAAGATAGTACCCTCCAAAACCCCTCTTACAAAAGACCTTATTACTAAGTTGATTTTAAAAATAAAAATATGGTCTTGGCTGGGTGGATCAGCTGGTTGAAGTGTCATCCCATACACCAAAAAGGCGGTGGGTTTGATTCCTGATCAGGACACATACCTAGGTTGCAGGTTCGATCCAAGTTCGGGTGTGTACTGGAGACAACCAATTGATGTCTCTCTCTGAAAATCAATGGAAACATATTCTTGGGTGAGGATTAAAATATAAATAAATAATATATCTTATAAATTTTAAAAAGCAAAACTGAATGACATAAGAAGCTTAAAATGTAGAATAAAAAGCTATAAAAGATTTAGATTTAAAATATTCCATTGAGGTAAAAGATTTAAAGGTGAAAAAGAAATGGGTTTACAAATTAACCAAAATTGAAGACTAAGGAATTACATAAGAAAAAAAGGTTAGAGAAAAATTAGTACGTAAACAATAATACAGTTTAAATTCTAGAAATATAGGTGAAGGGGGAAGAGGGAGGCAGCTGGAACTGTCAGGAGTGAGTGTCTGAGAAAAGTCCTTGGGGATCATCTTCTGCTCAAGCAAAGAGAGTGAGGGGCTGGGGTCTCCCTCTCATGTATTTCCTCTCTGCCATTTATGAATCATACCACCCCCAAATGAATGCTCTGAATACATCAATGACATTGAACTTCCAAGCACTTAGGTAATAAGATCTAAAGCTCAGTAGCTGGACATTCAAAACCCTCTAGAATTTGTCTAGATATAGTAGGACTGTCCTTCCAATCTTATAGCCAGTCTGATCTTCCACATCTTCCCAACATATGCTCGCCTCTCTATGAGTCCTTAATTTCCCATGACATTCCCACAGCCACGCCCTGCTCACATGGCCTCACCTGCCTGGCACAAACCCCTCACTCTTCTCAGGAATTCCCCATGAACTTCTTCATCAGCTGCCTCCAGTGTTCATGTGTCCTATGGCCGTTTACAAGGCTACAGAAAGTGGGTCGCCTTGATACTTAAATAATAGAAGGGATGACGCCAAGATCTGAATGCTAGAGGGAAAATGGGACAGTGATGATGAAAGGAAGACAGACAGGAGACTTAGGGGTTTGAGGGAGTGGCAGCATCAGGTAGGTAAGCGAAACAAAGACATGGCACCTGGAACATCATAGGTGCTCATGAGAAACAAGGACCTTTGTGAGTGAAGCCAGGAAGAGCAGGCAATGACCGAAACAAAGAGAGAGAGAGAGAGAGAGAGAGAGAGAGAGTGTGTGTGTGTGTGTGTGTGTGTGTGTGTGTGTGTGTGTGTGTTAGTTCAAGGAGCCTATTTTCAGGGGCAGGAAATGCTAAACAGTTTTGGAACACTTTGAACATGATTAAAAAGCAAACCCACAGCCGAGTTATGCACCTTCAGCACCTCGGCTGCTAAGCGAGTTACAGTAAAATCCAGAGTGGGGCAGAACAGCAACTCTGCGTGGGAGTTCAAACCACATCAGTTCCAGGCAGGGGGGATTGCCCCGGGGACAGCCGAGACTTGTCCAAAGTTGGAGCGTTTCACCAGAAGTGGCAGGGCCACAGTGACCAGGGGGCAAATGCAATGCCTAGGGTTTCATACAGGAGGATAATGGACAGGCAGCAGCTTTGTGCCTCTACAGCTTCAAATATGACTTAGACTGAGATTTGATGGGTGGGAAGGATGCAGATGAGTGGCCAGGGAAGGAGATGGCATTTTAGGAAGGAAAACACCCTGAGCAAAGACTCTAAGGCAGGATTTCGCGTGTGAACCAGTGTGTAGGCATGCATGCATTTGTGCAAGGGAAGGACCCACAAGGGGCACTCACATTTATACTGGAAAGTAAAAAGAAACATATTTGGACAGGTATTTTTTTTTATCTCTAGCTGAGTTTGAACTGAAGTTCTGCATGGAGTGTATCTTCCAGATCACAGCCTCATGCTAAGATGAGATGGAACCTTTGAGACCCTCCTCACAGACCCCTCATAAAGTGGGACTAGTGAGTTCATGTGACTTGTGATAGAGGAAATATAAAAACAAATACTATAATCCTATGTAATGCCCATTGTAATTTAAAAATGTAAAAAAATTTCAATTAAAAACACTTTATGATTTAGAAAGGAGAAAAGGATAATACTGTTTATAATTAGAACATTTCTGAGATGTACAAGGCTTCCCTCCATCCCTCCCACACACACAGTAAATGATCATGACTATTGGGATGGTGAATAAACAATACAGTGTACATATGATGTGCTGTAGAATTGTGCCCTTGAAACCTGTATAATTTTGTTAGCCCCAACAAATTCAATAAAAAGGGTTAAAGTCAATGAATATGATGACTGACATGAGCCTTGCTTTCATGGAGCTTACATTCCAGTGGGAGGTGAGAGGATGGGAATCGTGGAGGGAGAGGAGAAGGCTGCCTTCGTCTGTTAGGGATATCATTTCTATTTCCTGAGGATATTTCTAACTTTCCATAAAAATCGCTAATCTTACCAAGAATTAAAATGATGTAAGTAGTTTGTAGATTAGTAAACATAGTAAAACATGGGAGAAAGGTTCCGTCTGTGTAATCATGAAAGAAATGTAATTTAAAACAAGGATGAGGCACTATTGCATATTTACTGAATTAATTTTAAAAATACATTTATATGACATAAAATAATGAGTTAGTTTAATCACTCTGGAGAGCCATTTGGCTGTATATAATAAAAGCTATAGGATTTGTCATAGCCTACCACTTAGTACATCAATGAATTAATTT
>NW_005359478.1:5120815-5126149 GCF_000412655.1 Myotis brandtii | reverse complement strand
CCGAGGGGCGGGGGGGGGGCCCCCCCCCCCCCCCGCCAGTGCACAAATTTTTGTGCACCGGGCCTCTAGTATATACATTAAAAGGCTAATATGCAAATCGACTGAATGGCAGAATGAGCAGTCGCTATGATGCACACTGACCACCAGGGGGCAGACACTCAACACAGGAGCTGCCCTCTGTGGTCAGTACACTCCCACAGTGGGAGGGCGATTCAGCCAGAAGCCCTGAGCCAGGCGCATGGCTGGCGAGTGCAGTAGTGGTGCCAGGAGCCTCCCCGGCCTCCATGGTGCCTACTGAAGGCTTAGGCCCGCTCCCCCCTCCCCTAAGCCATCAGTCGGACATCCTTGGAGGGCTCTCAGACTATGAGAGGGCACAGGCCAGGCTGAGGGACCTCCTCCTCCCTTCGATCCATGATCTATCACCCCAAAGAGGTAGGCCCCACCCACCTGCTGCCGGCCAGGTAGCCTGGGCCTCCCTCTTTGGGGCAATCACCGAGCCCCCACGATTGATCGCCCTGCCGATGGCCTGGACCTCCCTCTACAGGACAATGGTGGGGTGATGGCGGGCCCTCAACCAATAGCACCGCCTTGGCCCGCCTGGTGCCAGTACATGTCATAGCGTGGGCCTCCAGACTGTCGCTCTGCTGTTCGACAGTTCAGTCATTCAGTCGATTTGCATATTACGATATATATATATATGTTTTCAATTGAATATTAGCCATCCTTAAAAAAGAAGGAAATCCTGCCATATGGGACAACATGGGTGAACCTGGAGGACATTATGCTTAGTGAAATACGCCAGACACAAATGAACAAATACTGCATGAATCCACTTACGTGAAGTATCTAAAATAGTCAAACTCATAGAAACAGAGGGCAAGATGGTGGTTGCCAGGTACTGGGGGAGAGGAAGTGGAGAGTTGCTGTGCAATTTCAGTTATGCCAGAAGAATGAGTTCCAGCTCCGCACTGCAACTCAGCTCTTAAAAGGGTAAAAGCATGGTTCTCCAGGGGCCCTGAATCTCTAAACATAAGCAAGTTATCTACAGACTTTGAAAAGCACAGTGGTTCTCAACCTTCCTAATGCTGCGACCCTTTAATACAGTTCCTCATGTTGTGGTGACCCCTAACCTTAAAGTTATTTTCGTTGCTACTTCATAACTGTAATTTTGCTACTGTTATGAATTGTAATGTAAATATCTGATATGCAGGATATATTTTCATTGTTACAAATTGAACAAAATTAAAGCGTAGTGATTAATCACAAAAACAATATGCAATTATATATGTGTTTTCTGATGGTTTTAGGCGACCCCTGTGGAAGGGTCGCTCGACGCCCAAAGGGGTCATGGCCCACAGGTCGAGAACCGCTGCATTAGAGGGACGTGCCTACACCCGCCCTCGCAATGTCCAGCGTGCAAGTGCTTGTCCCGCCCCTGGATCAGCGCCATATGTACCATGGCCCTTATGTCGGCTGATTCCCGCATTGCAGAACTTCTCACAGGGCTCCATCCGCTGATCAAACAAACGCAGGAAGAGCGTTGGCGGAGTGAGCACAACTTAGTGAACATCCAGAAGATCCACTAGCAGATGCACACAGAGAACAAGATCTCTCCCTATTACCGGACAAAGCTGTGTGGCCTCTATACAACCGCAAAAGTCGATACAGTGGCCTAGTGCAACATCCTCTGGAAAGTCCTAGATAAGAGTGCGGAAATCAAGTCTCTGTCGGCCAAGATCGCGGGCCTGTACAATGACTCAGAGCCCCCTTGGAAGGCCATGCGCAGGGGTTGCTGATGACCCTGCTGCAGCAGTCAGCCATGACCCTGCCGCTGTGGATCAGGAAGCCTGGTAACAAGCTGCCCCCACTCTGCGGGGCCATTCCATCCTCTGGGAACTACATGGCCAAACCTGGAGACAAGGTGGCTGCCTGGGTCAAGGCCATGGATGGGGATGAGCAGTGGATCCTGGCCGAGCTGGTCAGTTACAGCCATGCCACCAACAAATATGAGTTCGATGACACTGATGAAGAGGCAAAGAGAGACACCCTGAGCCGGCGGCTCATCATCCGGACCCGGAGCCTTATTCCAGAAGGAGCAGCTCATGCTGGCCCTGTATCCCCAGACCACCTGCTTCTACCGTGCCCTGATCCACACACCCCCACAATGGCCCCAGGATTACTATTCGGTCCTGTTTGAAGATACTTCCTATGCAGATGGTTACTCCCCTCCCCTCAATTGGCACAGAGGTAGGTGGTGGCTTGTAAGGAGCCCAAGAAAAAGTGAAGCAGGCTGACAGTCTCCTGCCACCTCAAGGGGACATGCAACAAAACATTATGTGATGAAATAAATGTTCTTCCCCTTAAAAAAAAAGAATGAGTTCCAGAGATCGGCTGTTCAACATAGTGACAATACCATACTGTGCACTTGAAAATGTAAGAGGGTAGCCCTGGCCAGTGTGGCTTAGGTTGGTTGGGTATCATCCAGTGTGCACCAAAAGGTTGCCAGTTCAACTCCACACATGCCTGGGTTTCAGCAGGGGGCATGGAGGAGACAGCCAATGATGCTTTTGCTCTCACTTCAATGTTTCTCTCTCTCCTTCTCTCTTCCTCTCTAAATATCAATAAAAAAAATTTTAGAAATAAAATATAAGAGGGTAGATATCATGTTGTCTTCTTATCCCAATAAAACACAAAGACATTTCCAAAAAAAAAAACAACACAAAACACAACTCTGTAGGTAATAACAAATGTGTACTGTATAACACTAATTTTCTTTGACAGTATCTCTTCACTTAAAAATATACAAGTATTTCAAATTCTTAAACAGATATGAAACTATTATCTGACCTATTCAAAATAACCTTTTGGGGGGAAAATACCAAATTTAACTTTACTAGATCAAGGTACAAACTCTGTTAATGGCTGTGGGACTTTGGAGGTCATTAATCTTCTTTCCTCTTCATCTATACAAAGGAATTAGACTAGTTTTCCTACCAAATTTGGATAACTAGGATTCAAGATTTTAAAAATGTTTTTGTGATACTATTCGCATTTGCTGTGGGATTGCTCCCTGGTTCCAGCAGAGAAGTCCTGTCAGCTGTTGTAGATTAGAGCCACCCTTACAGGGGGAAGTTCCCTGATCTCCCCTTTGTGACAGGTATGCTCCATTCAAGGTGTCTGTCTTAGCTCAGTTGCTAGCAGATTATTTCAGCACAGCAGACAAATGGCAAGAACAGGCATAATATGTTTATACCAGTCCCAGAGAAAGAAAGTAATATTGTTTACTTTGGGTCTATATATCCTGGGGAATTTAAGATGCCAGAGCAGCTCATTCACAAACAGCAAACATCATTTATAGTAGCTGCCATAACAAATACCATAGACTGGGTGGCTTACACTAAAGAGTTTTATTTCTCTCATTCCTGGATGTTGGAAGTCCAAGATCAAGGTACTGTCAGATTCTGCTCTTGGAAGGCCCTCTTCTTGGCTTGCAGTCAGCCACCTTCTCGCTGTGTGCTCACAGGGCCTTTCTTTGGTGTGTGCACATGGAGAGAGAATCTCATTTCCTCTTCTTTTAAGGGCACTAATTGCATCACGAGGGTTTCACCCTCATGACTTAACTTAAACCTAACCATCTCCCATAGACCCACCACCATTGGGGTTTAGAATGTCAACGTATGAATTTTGGAGGAAACACAAACATTCATCCCATAACAGTGTTTTGTTCAATGGCACTAAAAGCCAACATTCACAAGAGCACACGGCATACTCATTGTCTCAGGGAATGTGTGCTATACTAAATTCTCTCTGCTTTTGGCTTTTCCTCCTATCTGGAGGAGTATAACATTAGAAGATCAATATAATTATCACAGAAAAACAGCATTGAACTTTCATTTTCCAAGCTAGTCACCACAACAAATACACATTCTTTACTAGGGCTTTGAGGACCTCTCTTAATTTCCTCTCTTACTGGTTCTCAGTGGGTTTGGATATGACACACCTTCTCTCTCACTCACAGCCATAAAGGTGAAGGGCACACTGAGAGAGTAAGACTCACAAAGCCATGACTCATTTTTGTACCTTTTG
Organism: Myotis brandtii; assembly: GCF_000412655.1. Taxonomy (NCBI): domain Eukaryota; kingdom Metazoa; phylum Chordata; class Mammalia; order Chiroptera; family Vespertilionidae; genus Myotis; species Myotis brandtii. Next base: position 5,122,063 of record NW_005359478.1, on the reverse strand, counting down.
GTTTTTGATCAAATGCCAACAGATGGCAAAAGATAAATAAATGAGTCTTCAATAATAAGGTATATGGAAACCAGTAACATTATGGGTGATTATTCAAGTTTCATTATTAATTTTCTTCTTCCTAATATTTTAAATAAATGTAGTACAATAGGCAAAGAATATAATCCAGTACAATCCAGTACTTTCTGGGAGTAGAGAGAAGTTGCATTTTGCAACTACATGTGTGGCTTATTCACACACATGCAAATAGGAGGTGAGGTAGTAACTGTTCACCATAAACCTTAGGGTTTCAGATCACCATGGAAAATGTACTTTATTTAACAAACTAAAAAATTAGTTTCTCTTTCAAAATGCATTCATTTTCTTTACTTAAAATCAACGCAAATGGGACAGTGCTTTCCAAAATGACCTAGATCAACGTCTGATACAAGATGACGAGGATATAGAGTTGGAAGAAGCCTGAAAGAATCCAGCTCCCTCATTTTCTAAAAGAAGCAAACTATAGGTCAAAGATAAATGACTTTCTCAGATCAGCAGAGCCCATGAATAGTCATGCCCAAATGAGTTGGGGTCTCTGGAGCCTCGTCACAAAGCCCTTTCCAGAACCTGTGGTCCCTCTGAAAGCTATGGTTCTAGCATTAACCTTTATTCCTCTGATCATGACATTTTGAGAAAAGACAGAGACTGAAACAGTGGTATCCTTTATATGACAGTATCTAGATTATAGCAGGCACTTAAAAATATCTGTAGGATTAATATACCAAAAAGCACATCATAGTGGGGGAAATAAATTCTGACCTAACAATGACAGCCAAAACACAAAAGGCATAAGGATAATAAGTACAATTTCTCTAAGAGTTCCTTGATATAATTCTTACTTCCTCAACAATACTTTAAACTCTGGATGATCTAGGGCTCTGTAATTTTCTTTTTTACCTTCCTGACACTATAGTGCAAGAAATGTTGTTACAAAAGCCTTTTTTGTTGTTGTTCCTGAAATCAGAACATACAGTATTTAAATGACATTTGCACTGCTTCTTGAGGTGGTAAACTGTCTGGCAGATAGGGTTTTGTTGTTGTTTTTAAAACAGTTTATTTAAATATAACCTATGTACCATATATTTGCTCATCTACACTAATAAAAGAGAAACATGGTAATTAGCGTACAACCGCTACCCTTCCCATTGGCTAATCAGCATATCCTTATGCAAATTAACTGTCAGCCAAGATGGCAGCCGGCAGCCATGC
>NW_005359478.1:5112260-5119384 GCF_000412655.1 Myotis brandtii | reverse complement strand
CCCCCCCCGAGTGCACAAATTTTTGTGCACCGGGCCTCTAGTCCTATCTAATAAAAGAGTAATATGCAAATTAACCATCACTCCGTCACTCAGTCACAAAGATGGCGGTGGCCACAAAGCTGGAGCGAGCAGGAGGCTTGGGTTGCACCTGGCGATGGAGGAAGCCAAGCTTCTCGCCTGCCCTGGTGGGCACTGAGCTCCACTCAAGGCTACAAAGTTTCAATTATAGAAGATAAATCCCAGATACCTGCTGGAAAAAAAAAAGAAAAAAAGGAGAGCCTGGGAGCTTGGATCGCCGGGGGGCGTGGCCAGCCTGAAAATGGCCCTCAGCCCCTCACCCAGGCTGGCCAGGCACCTCAGCGGGGACCTCCACCCTGAAGGGAATGTGGCCAGCCTGAAAATGGCCCTCAGCCCCTCACCCAGGCTGGCCAGGCACCTCAGCGGGGACCTCCACCCTGAAGGGAATGTGGCCAGCCTGAAAATGGCCCTCAGCCCCTCACCCAGGCTGGCCAGGCACCCCAGCAGGACCCCCACCCTGATCCAGGACACCCTTCAGGGCAAACCAGCTGGCCCCACCCGTGCACCAGGCCTCTATCCTATATAATAAAAGGGTAATATGCAAATTGACCCTAACAGCAGAAGGACTAGGAATGACTAGTCACTATGACACACACTGACCACCAGGGGGCAGACGCTCAATGCAGGAGCTGCCCGCTGGTGGTCAATGCGCTCCCACAGGGGGAGCTCTGCTCAGCCACAAGCCAGGCTGATGGCTGCCAGCACAGCGGTGGTGGCGGGAGCCTCTCCCGCCTCCTCAGCAGCACTAAGGATGTCCGACTGCAGCTTAGGCCTGCTCCCTGCTGGTAAGTGGACATCCCCCCAGAGCTCCTGGGCTGCCAGAGGGATGTCTGACTGCCAGCTTAGACCCAATTCCCCAGGGAGCGGGCCTAAGCCAGCAGGTCGTTATCTCCTGAGGGGTCCCAGACTGCAAGAGGGCACAGGCCGGGCTGAGGGACCCCCCCCCTCCCCCCCGAGTGCACAAATTTTTGTGCACCGGGCCTCTAGTCTATAATAATAAAAGCATAATATGCAAATCAACCGAATAGCCGAACAGCAGAATGACCATCCAGATGACCTTCCAGCCAAAGCCGGGACTGGCTGTGAGGGCCAAGGCAGCCGGGGCTGCAAAGGCCTACTATTGCAGGAATTTCGTGCATCAGGCCTCTAGTTTGAAGTATAAAATTCAGTGGCTCACTTTATTGCGCAACCATTACTCTAATAAATTTCAGGTCATGGTCATCGCCCCACAAAGAAGCTCTACATGTCTTAGCCATCACCTCTATCTCCACCCCAGCTCCCAGGTCCTGGCAACCACTAATCAGCTTTCTGTCTCTATAGATTTGCCTATTCTGAATTCCTCATGTAAATGGAATAACACAATATGCAGTCCTTTGGGTCTGGTTTCTTTCACTTAGTGTAAAGTCTTCAAGGTTCATTCATGTTGTAATGTGAATCAGTACTTATTCCTTTTAACGGCCAAATAATATTGCATTATATGGTTATGCCACATTTTGGTTATCCACTCATCAGTTGATGGACATTTGATTTATTTCCATTTTTTGACTATTATAAATCATGCTAATATGAATGTTCATAAATACATTTTTTTCAAGGACATATGTTTTCATTTCTCTTGGGTACATATGTAGGAGTGGAATTGCTGGATCATTAGCAGATGGGATTTTAATACCAAAATAATTTAGTCAGCAGGGCATTTGTTATGATTTATTTGGGAAATGGGGCATAGTAGTAAAAGTAATATCTGTCTCAAATAAATTATTGCCAACCTTAGAGAGAAATTTATCAATCTTTGTTGAGCTGGCTTTAAGTCCAGGGCCAGTCCTTGTCATTTCCCTACTGTAGATCACCCCACATTTCCACAGTACACCTCTCCCTCTACTCAATAGATCCACAGAATAATTGTGAAAATGAATACTTAATATTGGTAGTGTTATAGAGGGAAGATTGCTTTGTATAAAATGTATACAACAGTAGAGATATAATTTAGATGCTATAGCCACACTGTAACCTCTACAGAAATCCTCTTCGGATTCAATGTGAACTCTAATTTGGGTTCTTTATAAAATGTAGAATGTGACATTTCTATTTTTAAATTAGATTATCTCCTTGTTTTCAACATCTTCTAGTTATATGTTTGACTTAATTGATATTTAGTTCTTGATCAGGATAACCGGTATCTGAGGTACAGCATTATTTATTTGACAAACTGTCATCTTCTTCATATGCTTTATGTTTGCTTTATGACATAATTTCCAGGAACTCACTGTGGTCAAAACTGGGGACTTTCTGCTCCAGTGTGTTGGACTGTACCCATCCTGACCTCACCATCAGCAATGCTGAAGATGACTCTCCAGTGTTATTATCAAGGTAGCACTGGTCAGAATGTGGTGAGGTGACCCTGGGCATGGTGGGCAGCCTCTCAGCAGTCTACTTCACCAAAAAGTACCTGCTAGTGATAATTCTGTGCTCTTCATATCTCTTTCTTCAGAGAAAAAATTGAAGGTTGTTGCCAAATGTCATTTACCAGGAGGATTAAATCCTCCTGGTTGTCGATCTTCAAAATTTCATCACGCAACTGAAAAGTCAGGTACTTCTTTCCTTTATATTCAAGCTCTGAATGGCAGATTGAGACCGAGCTGGTTCCTTAATTCTTAGTTCAACTATGTTATAGCTTCCACGCTCGTTATACCCAAGTGCCTTCTCAATTATAAACATGCAAAATATGATCAGTTGGCCTGTTTTACCTGTCATGGTCAAGGTTATTCAATTCAGAGGTCTTGTGAATCTGGGAAAGATGATGACTTTGGAAAGCCTGCATTCAAGCCCTGACTGGCTCTTCTTTTTGGAAGATGAGCACTTTAGAAAACTCACAATTTACCAGAACCTCAGTTTATCTTTTGTAAGTTGGAGGTAATATAGTATGAGAGAAATAGTATATGTGTGCACCAAATCCTACCTTATTTTCCTCTTCCCAATCAACAGAAGACTACATTTCTCAGCCTTACAAGCAGTGATCTTGGGGCCATTAAACTAAGCCATGGACAGGGAAATTCCACCTTTAAAAGCATCCCTTAGGGACCTCTGGCTCTCTCTTCTTCTGTTATGGCAAACTAAGGCCATGTTTTGTAATGTGTTCTGTGTTTTCTTACATCCCATATTTGTCTATGTGGCATCCATTAACCAAACTAATCCAGAGCCAAACTAATAGCCAAAGTTGTTTACATCTCCTCTGTGATCCAACTTTCCTGAATGCACAAAAATCACATTATAAACCCTCCAACCAATCCCAAGTCCATACCACCAACCACTTCCTTTTTCTAATTTTCACTTACCAAGCCAATATTTCCCCTGCCCTAAATCACCCAGAGCCAGGTACCACCCTGCAGTTCAGAGCCTACCAACACTATTCAAAGTAGCCAGTACTAAGCTGTTTCCCCCACCCTGCTTTGCCTTCCATAAGGGCAACACAATAGAGGCTCTGGACTGGCCTATGCTTCCCCTTGCTCCTGCTTCTGCCTCCCAACCAGCTCTGGTACTTCCCCATGGGCCCTGCATGGTTTGCTGTGCCTCTCTTTTAAAGGGGAACTGTGACTAACAATAAACTTTTAATGGCATTGACCTCTCAATGTCATCACTCAGTCACCTTTGTAAATTAAGACCCAGGCATAAGTCAAGATGATGGCCTCATAAAATGAAGAATCCTCCCTGACCAGCCCTGGACTTTGTGTGACTGGTTGATAAATGTTTGTTTTGCTAAACCACTGAGATTTGAGGGGTAATTTGTTACTACAGCTTCATTGATCCTGTCCTTACCAATACAAAACCCTCACTTTTCAGGTTTATTTTAATGACTAAGAGAAAAATAAATGTATGTAATGTAAACTATGTAAGAGTTCATGGTACAAAGTCATATGATTGGAACTCAAAAAATAGTAGTTATGATGATGATTTAACGATGTCTAAAAATAATGTCTGTAGAATAAAGGACGTAGACCTGTCTATTATTCCATCAAGTGAAAATATTCAAGCAGGTTTTTACCAGATATGATGCAAGTGTTTGAAACACTGACTTTAAACAGAGACTGTGTTGTATAAAAAAAAACTACACTTTGGGAATTTGTTCAAAGAGATAGGAAGTCACCCCTCAGAAACTGGAAATGAGAACAAAAAGACTTGCTCATTACGAGTGGCTAGACCTCACAAACAGAAAACAACAATCAATTCAGATGAAAGCCCAAATAAAAATAAAGGGGCAGATGGTGTAAGTGATAGGCATTACTTTACTATGCATTTTCTTCTTATGCTGACAATCTATGTAGCCAGGAGGATTTATTTATTAAGAGGTAGTTAATGACACCCAGCAAGCCACTTCATCTGTATAATTCTTCATAGTTTACAAAAACTCTCACAAATATTCTAGTAAGAGCCACTTCATATGCTACTTTCAGAACATGGAGTTCTATTTTTCTCTAACAGTAAAACCAGAAAAAGATGTAGAGGCAATAGATGGTATCCGGATTCATACAAACTTGCTACTCACAGCGCACCTGTGGACAGCAGGATGGGCATCACCTTGCAGCGTGTCAGAAATGCAGAATCGAAGCGCCACCCCTACCCCCCACCGCCCCTAGGCCTACTGAGTCAGATCCTGAATTTCAACAAGATGCCCAGGTACTTTCTATGTACATTCACATTTGAGAAGAATTGCTTTACAGGACTATTTATAACTGCATACCCAAAATTCAGGAATCTCCAAACTGAATTAGGGAAAATAAGATGGAGACTCAAGAAAACAAGACTAGAATATGATTGCAACTAATAAACCTGCAAATTCAACCTTTTGAATTCTATCTGAAAGTGGGACCTATTCATGGGAAGAGGGATAGACTGCTTGGAGTCTAGAAAAGAGAAATTCAAAAAGCTGTGTTTTCCCTACATCTTCTGCACTATGTGATAAAGATGGTATTACGACCTACCAATCTACAGATTTGTTCTGAGAGATAACTGGGACATCTGATCACCAAAGTTAGTTCCCCACATAATACCCTCATAATCTAATTTTATGTTTCCTATTCATTCTTCTGATTGTAATTTGACTTACCATCTCATGCAATTTGTCTACACGGAAGAAAACTGACCAAAGGTCGAGACCAAAATATTCTAGATCACTAGCAATTGTACCTTCCATTCTAAGTTAATATATTGGCTGCTTATTCTCAAAATCAGTTGACTATGCAGGTGGTTAGGACAAACAAGTCTATCTGAGTCCACTCTAAGCACACTGATAAAATTAGGTTTTCTGGACATTGATGACCATTTGTTAGAAACATGACTGTCTGAGGTTACGGTGGAATGGTCACATGATATGTCTGGATGATGATAACAAACATTTATTAAGCACTTAGTATATTCCAAAAGGACTTTGCCTCTATTAAGTTAATTCTCATGGATCATGTAGTATTATCCCCACTTCACAGATGAGAAAACAGGGGCATAAAGTCATTAAGTAACTTGACTAAGTTATGAAGTGACAGATGCAGAATTTTAGCCCAGCAATCTGGCACTGGAGCCTGCTCCTTTGACCACTGTCCTATAGCACCTCCATCCTGTCTCTCCACCATTGTGACATATTGGCCTAAATCACCCAGAGCCAGGTACCACCCTGCAGTTCAGAGCCTACCAACACTATTCAAAGTAGCCAGTACTAAGCTGTTTCCCCCACCCTGCTTTGCCTTCCATAAGGGCAACACAATAGAGGCTCTGGACTGGCCTATGCTTCCCCTTGCTCCTGTTTCCCCCACCCTGCTTTGCCTTCCATAAGGGCAACACAATAGAGGCAACACAATAGAGGCCTATGCTTCCCCTTGCTCCTGTTTCTGCCTCCCAACCAGCTCTGGTACTTCCCCATGGGCCCTGCATGGTTTGCTGTGCCTCTCTTTTAAAGGGGAACTGTGACTAACAATATTCCTTTTGGAATATACTAAGTGCTTAATAAATGTTTGTTATCATCATCCAGACATATCATGTGACCATTCCACCGTAACCTCAGACAGTCATGTTTCTAACAAATGGTCATCAATGTCCAGAAATGGAATGGCACAGAAGCCAAGGATGGATGGGGCTAAGGAAGGGGCAGGACTTAAATGAATCTAATTAACTCAACAAATTATACTACTGGGGTTTGGGCCAACAGCTCTATAGGAATGCAGAATGTGCTTTGCCTCACCTGGACCTCTGTAGCTATGTTTCTTTTATGACCATCCCAAGGAATTGGGTGTAGCCACATGGAACTCAAGTATTTGCAACCCTGAATCTCTGGCCAAATACCAGCATTATCCACATGACAAACACAACAAAAATAGCATGTCATTTTGCTGATAATAAAACTGATAAACTATAGAATGAAGATGTTTACCTCTATTCCTATGAGGAAGGCAGAATGGGCCAGGAACAAGTTCTCTGGGGTCTCTTATAGCTAGGGTTGTCCAGTGAATTGTCCATGTGACATTAGATCAGTGTTTCACAATCTTTTCCCAGCACACCTGTGAGAAACAACACATTTCCTAAGTTACAGTAACACTCCAATGAGATTTGTAATAAGCTACATGCTCCCACTCTCTCAAATGCTAAGTGACGAAATCAAGCTGCTCTGTATTTTTAAGATGCATTTGGCAGTATGCTAACTACATGTCATTGCCAGAGGGAGAAGAAACCAGTTTAGTAAGACTGGGCAGCAGTGTGAGACTTCAGTATAAACTGAAATTGAACCTGAACACTTAACCAGTTCAACTATGTCTAAATGACTAATAATTGGGCTTCTCCTGTTCCCCTCCTAGTTCTTGGTAATATCAAAGAACTTATAACTACAGTGACTTACCTCATTTTATATTTGTTAGAAAAGTAAAATAATTTAATTTATTATGTATTTAGAATTTATTTAACCAATCTCCCAATGTTTACAAATACCAGCTTACCATTCATCCATATATGTGTGTGTGTGTGTGTGTGTGTGTGTGTGTGTGTGTGTGTGTATATATATATAC
>NW_005359478.1:5101622-5110647 GCF_000412655.1 Myotis brandtii | reverse complement strand
TTATCATCATTATATAGAAAACACTTAGGTTAACTTCCCAAGGGTCAGGAAGGAATGGCTGGCACATGATAACCCCAGCAAAGGATCTAGCATTTTAATATTTATCATTATATAGAAAACACTTAGGTTAACTTCCCAAGGGTCAGGAAGGAATGGCTGGCACATGATAACCCCAGCAAAGGAAAATCTAGCATTTAGTGTTAACTAATTTCTCTATAAATATTGACCATGGCAGTTGGTGGGCTCATGCACCACTTATAAGGAATTGTATAAGCCTCTAAGTCTGTATTTCCTTCATATTTTTTAGAAACTAGATCTAGAATTTCTATAACATGTTAAAGTCATCTATTTAAAACTTAATCTGGAGCATCAAAAGCTTGCAAAAATTGAGTGCATTTCTGACTGTGATAGTGTTTTAAGCATTTCTGAACCACTGTTTACTTTTTCAGTTTTTGAAGAAATTCGAGAAGCATAAAAAGTATTGCTTTATGTGCAGTCAATAGGAGTATAAGACAGTCTGATGTAAAAAATATGTCCACAAAACAGTGACGGTGACCATATGTCTACCACATCCAAATGAGACTCCACCACAATGAGTCTGGCAGAAAATTTTGAAGAAATGCAATTATAAATGAGCAGAACTAAACGCCACAAGTTAATCAATAGAAGACAATGTGCAAGAGCATCATGTAAGAAATAAGTTATAATTAGGAGAACTGTAATGCAAGATATTCAGGAAAAAAGTTAAGAACAACATATGCAATAATGTTAACAACTATTAAATCAGCTAGAAATAGTTCATGTTATACTTTGTATAACTAGTAAACAAAGCTGATATGAACACTTACATTCATAGATTGGTGCCAAACAATAATTTTTTACATTTGAAGAACTCACTAATCCAAATCACTGGGCCATCCAAATTGTCATCCAGAAGGTGTGTGATTTTACTTTCCACTAAGTGCCTGTTTCCCACACCTTGGTTAACTCTGGGTATTGTTTTTCAATTAGAATGTTTCCAACTTGCTAAGCAACAAAATTATATCATATTATTTTATATTTTATTTCCAGTGCAGTTGAATACTTTTCTTGTATGTTTCTTGGACTTTTGTATTTGTTTTAGAAATTTCCTGCTTATGCCTCCTGCTCATTTTTCTATAGAAATATTCATTCTGCTCTTATTGACCTCCAAAAGTTTTCATATAATCTGACTACTTGTAGGCCATATACATTAAAAATTAGTTTTCATGATTGAAAATTTGGTTTTTGATTGGTCCAACAACTCTGGTTTCTTTGGAAATATGAACTGAGGTATAGCTAGTTAGGCTCAGAGCAACAAATCTGTACCTAGCTGACTCTACACACTCATAGGTTTTTAATGGCTCTTGTTTACCTTGAAGAGGAAGTCTCCCAAAAATCATACCTGAGCCCTTTGCCTTTTTCTGCCCCTATCTCTTCCTTCAGAAGTTCATGTACCCCAGTAGTTTCACAACGCTAAGTTAATAATTCTGATCAGTCTACCTATCAGCCAGCAGCATGGTTTCATTTGCCTGATGTACCCTTTCATTAAGATTTTATTTGCTCACCCACCCCCTCAAATGCACACAGCACCTCTTCAGTATGCCCAGTAAATATGAAGCATCATGAAGTTTTATCATCTCAAATTCAAAGATTGCAAACAAAGTCACCTGCTGCCCATAAACTATTCTTACATTCCAATTTCCCTTTTTGTTAATTATCTCCCCAACTTCTGCTGTTTCATTAAAAACATCATGCGTCTTCATTCTCTGTTATCACCTCATGCCATAAATCTCTGTTACTTTTTTCTCTAATGGCTCAAAAATTAATTCTTTCCTTTTTTCCCCTACAGCTGCCTCATCTGGCACCTGTTAAACTGCCGTAACCACCTATTGGTCTCAGTGATTCCTGTCTGTTTCTCCCTTCAATTCATTTTGTATCTTGTGCTCAATTACTCCTCATACAGCATGGCTCTGAGAATGTCACTCCTCCATTCAGCTATCTCAAGTGCTTCTTTGGGCCTATGGAAATAAGCCCCAAATTCACCAGCCCCTCATTGGAAGTTTCTTATAAGCTGATTCGACCTATCCCAACTCATTCCCCTCTACTTCACATCAAAAACATGAAGTTTGCTTAATGCTATTTCTGCACTATCCTCCACACAACCTTCTCATCTTTGCTTATTCAATTCTGTCTGATTCTATTTCTGTCAGTTACTCCAAACCCCATACACCCAACTCTTCACAGCACAGCTCAAGTCCTCTCTCTTCCAGGAAGCTGGCCCAACTAAAAACATAGCTTCGTTTTCTTAGAACTGGAGCAGACTTCACTGGAGCGCCTTCAAGGACTCTGAGCCTCAAAAATCTTAAATTCTATTCCACAAAAAGTTACTGACCACCCATTATACATTAAGCCCTGTGATAGGAACTGGGGATGAGGCAAATGAATATAGTGATTCCTCCTCTAAAGGAACTATAGCCCATGGAAGGGACAGATACATAAACAGATCATTTCTTTAAAATGTGGGAAGTTCTAAGTTAGAGGTAAACACAATGCTATGAGGGTGAGAAAGGGGGCATTTAATCCAACTAGGGGTTCAGGGAAAACTTTCCAGAAGAGATATCGTGTGAAGAGAACATTAATAGATAAGCAAAAACTATTAAGACAAAGAAAGGTGGGAAGGGAGTGAGGAACTCAAAGCAGTATCATTGGACTGTAATGTTGTGAGCAAGGACTAGTGAGAGATAAAACAGAAGTAACCAGAGGGAATAAGCTAAGCAGGTGGGATTTTGTAAACTCTATGAAGAACTTTGCACTCTGATCTGTAAATGATAAGGAGCCACTAACAATGCTTAAGCAAGGATGTTAAATGATTGGGTTTCGTAGAGAATTCTCTCTACATTATAGTTAGAGACCAGATTTAAGGGAAGCAACACAGGAAAAAGGAGAGTATCTATTATGATGCTCCAGGTAAGAAATAATAAGAACCTGCAAGAGGACACTGACATTAGGGATGGGACTGAAGACAGATTTGAAAAAAATATTGAAGTGCTAAAACCATTAGAACTTGCTGATTGCCTAGACATGGGAGATTTGGGGAAATGAGAAGTCTCACATGACCCCTAAAGTCTCTGTTTTGAGCAACTGGATGGATGATGGTACCAGTAATCAAGCTAGAAATAAAAGAGCTATAGTACATTGGGGTGGGGGGTTGGTGGTTAGGACTGGAGGTGGTGAGCAGAGAATGACAATGAGGACAGTTTTTGGATACGATGAGTTTGTGATGGCTATCCTATATAATAAAAGGCTAATATGCAAATTGTCCCCACGGGTGGGAATTCGACCAACTGGGAGTTAGACGTGTGCTGGCCACCAGAGGGCGGCATGGAACATGGCCAGCATCGGCGACACAGTGCTGGCAGCAGGTGGCAGTGGAGGCGGTGCCAGCCCTGATGAGCCCTGACGAGAGCAGGACTGTGGTGGGATGGTGGAGCAGGTGAGCAGGCGGTGCCAGGCCAAGGTGGGTGCAAAGGGAGGCCCTGGCTGGCAACAGCAGAAGGCAGCCAGGGGAAGAGAGGCTGTGGTCGACAGCTTGCATGGGGACCCTACCCATGCACGAATTTCATGCACTGGGCCTCTAGTAGAATATATGAAACTAAAAATCATATATGAAGTCAAAGCTAAAGATAAAAATTTGGCATTGATTATCATTCCACTGACAGATAAAACAATGACATTAATAAGACTCCCGAAGCCAAGTATGTACAGAGAGAAATAAAGACTTGGATAGAATCCTGAGGTGTACCTGTGGTTAGTGGATACACAAAAAGGGAAGCATCTATAGAGACCAGAAAGGAATGGTCAAAGAAGCAGGAGGTCTGCCAAGACAGATAGGAGTCAAGGAAGTAAAGGCCAGAGGTTTTTAAGATGGGGTGTTAAAGACAGAGAAAGCATCCTTGGACTAGGCCAGGGGTGGGCAAACTTTTTGACTCGAGGGCCACAATGGGTTCTTAAATTGGACGGGAGGGCCGGAACAAAAGCATGGATGGAGTGTTTGTGTGAACTAATATAAATTCAAAGTAAACATCATTACATAAAAGGGTACGGTCTTTTTTTTTTTTAGTTTTATTCATTTCAAACGGGCCGCATCCGGCCCGTGGGCCTTAGTTTGCCCACGGCTGGACTAGGCACTAGGAAGTTTGCCAGTGACCTTTAGAAGACTGCATAGGCTCTAAGCTGTGATGAGTTGAAGGGTGGATTAATTATGGTCATGAGGTGCAAAGTAACAGGGAAAGAATAGAGAGTCAGGGCACAACTAGAAGAGGTACAGGGCTGAGACAGCTAACTAAGGCTAAAGAGAGTGATAACAAAAGCCGCCAATAAACTACTAACCGTTATCCAATTCATCGTTTCAAAAAGAACAAGAGAAAAGAGTCTACAAATACGCAGTACAATACCCAATACCTCTTTCAATCAGAAACCAGAAGAGAAATAGTTGCCTGCATTGGCAGAATCCTAACCACATTTTTGTGTGCAGGAAAATTACGAAGTTTCTGCTCTCGCCAGAAACACATCAGACTGTTCAGGTATCTTCTGGAATAACTCAATTTTGGGTGTAGATATTGTACTTTCAGGGAAGCCCAGCGCCCACCATTTCTGGGAGGAGTCACTGCACCCCCAAGTGGCCAGCCTTGGGAATAGCATTTCTCTCAGCTTCCTCCCACAGGTGGATTCTGGATTGAATCACAAAAGAATTCTGCAGCAGGAAGAGAACTTAGCACCCCTCTCTCTGGGGAAGAGATGATAGCAGAGGTGACTTGCCAAATTTTTCAAACTGTCTTTTTATTTTAACTTGCGTGTGGATATCCTGCGCATAGAGGAGGGATTACATTTATAGAAGGCAGACAACAAAATATCTCCTATAAAATTTTTACATTTTCATTCAAACTCAAGGTTAGTGTTTCTATTAGACTCTGTTTTAAGTGCAAAATGTTGATGAAATGCAGCAATACGTACAGACTGTTGTTCCTAAACTAATTTTTAGCAACACCCATATTGCCACAATGATAACATACTATTTAGTATAAGTAGAGCTATTTCATATTATATTTTTTAATGTATGTGAGCTCAAATGGAATGGCAAAATAAAAAACATGTCTACTGAGGATATAATCTAAGTGGTTAGTAGAATGTGTTTATAATTTTAAGATATAAAAATCAGTTCTATTATCTTTTCATTCTTTTGCTATTCTCTTTACAATTTTTTTCCAGTAAATTAAAAGGACAGGTGTCATAAAAAAAAAACTTGGAGATTTCGGGGGATGGGGGCCACAATAAAAAAATCACTCAAAATCCTATAACCCAATAATAATTTTTCTTAATATTTTAGCACTTCCAATCCCTTCTAAATGCTTTAAGTTGAAGATATCAAACTAATCATTATATTTGTCCCACAGATTTAGCTGTGAGTAAAAATGGATTTCTTATATTTACAGAAATTTACTTTTTATTTTAAGCTCATTTAACCCAAACAGTCACTAACTCTGGGACTTTCAACTAATGCCAAACAGTTAAAGCGGAGCAAAACTGACAAACGTTAGGCAACCTTTGTCCAAGGTGGTGTCTTTAGCCAGGCGATCCACTTGCATCTTTTGATCTGCCTGTGAATTCTAGATCATTTGGAAAGGGAGCACCCTAAATCAGGAAAGTCAGAATACTTGGACTCCCTCTGAATGCAACATTAATAGGATTAGTATCAGTAACAACAACAATTTAGGAGTATCTCATGACATAAGTGCTTTATAAACCTCTCATTTAATCAATTAAATCTCTCATTTAAATAACCTGATTTTACACACACATCTATTTTCATTCCTTCCTAAAACCGGAACTACAATAAAGGAATCTTTCAAAAGTCACAATTCCACAAGAATGGGAGAACAGAAGACAAGACCAGAGCATCACAATCTGTGAGATGGAAAGGGATGGACAAGTGATAACTACTTATCAGGTCTAAGAAAGCTGAGTTGCATACAGAGAGTAGACAAAGCTGGGAAGAACCAACTGGATCAACATACAGAATCTTCAAAGGGCTCAGGAGCTAGAAGCCCCAAACTCTCTGGAAGGCTGTGAGAGAAGATGGCTCAGTGAATACTGCTTCAAAAGCACTTAGAATCTCCAGATTCCCTCATCTTCTCCATGTTCCCCTTCGCCCATCTCAGCAGAAATCTGGAGTTTATGAGTTCTCTGAAAGAGGGGTAACCGAGGGATTCTGCTCTGTAGGCCAGCAGGTGCAGGTGCTTTTGAATAAGCACCTGATTCAAAAACAGGGATGAGGAACTGTGCAGAATGAATGCTGAGTTTCTTGCCATCTTCCCCTATGGGTTTCAAGAATTCTAGTTGGCTAAATTCCAACTTCCTACCTTACACTCCAGGCAGGAAGTTGGAATCTAGCCAACTGGTCTAATTGAAGCCATGAAGAGACAGATAAGAGGACTATCTTCATGAAGACTCTTGCCTCATTGAACTATCTCTGACTTGAGTAGAGAAGATGCTAGTGAGCAGGTCTAGGTTCTCACCTATCCTCAGTTGTTCTGACCTTGGGCTGATTGAAGTTCCTATTTCTCCTCTATACCTCCAGCTTAGGCCAGCTAAGAATGGTCTTACAAAGACTCACCCTGCTTCACCCTCCTCTAAGGGCTGCAGTAGGTGGTGAGATAAGAAGCAGAAAATGCAAAGCAACCACTCCTTTTGACCACATTTCTAGTAGATGCCCAAGGCCTGGTCCACACTACAGCTCTGCCAGATGCCACCACTGGGGTCACTCTTAGGCTTCTTGCTCCCAATCTTGCTCACTAACTTCCCCAAGGAACTCTCAGAAACTCTCACAGCCAAATGATGATCCAGAAAGTCTATTCAGCTGATCAACTCCTGGGAGCAGTCACGTCATAGTACCAATAGTGCCCTGTCAATACTCAGATTTCCAAAGACAACATGATGTACTGTGTAGGAATTCACCTGCCAGTGGTGAACTACAGGCCTTCATTGTCACAGGAAAGTAAAGATATGAATGAGAGCAACATAGTACCTGTTGCTTAGATCACACCTGGTCTAGTACATGCACTCACGGCTCTAAGTCACACTGAAGACTTAGCTAACTCTATGGGAAATCTGAGGGCACAAACAACACCTCTTGGGGTGATCCTAAAGAGAGCAAAACAAAGAAGACCAAGGCTATCTCCTCCACAGACCACCTAAGGCCTCCAGGCACTAGTGCTAACTGACAATATGAGAGTATCTTGTGTGTTTTTTGAACATGTAGAAACATCCCTTGAAAACCAAGTATACTTAGGTGGTAAGAATGGTAGAGAAATACCATGAAGAAATTGGGATTTCAGATTAATTCAAACCTAGACTCCAAAACCTACTAGCTATCACCTTAGTTAATATACATAACTTATCAGAATTCATTCTCTTTATCTGTAAAATAAGGGTTGTTATGGTCACACCCTTATTTTTGTTCAATACATACCATCCACACGTCTGTTAAGCAAATACTTACTGTGCATCTATTATGTGCCAGTTACTGTATGGGTGTATAGAATGCATCAGTTAAAAAATAGAAAGAGATTTATAAAAACTCCCTGCCCTTTTGGAACTTACTAGTATATTCTAAAGGAGGATATAAACTAGTAATAAATAAACACAGTCAACATGCAGTAAATTGGAAGGTAAGTCCTAGGCAAAAATAAATAAATAAAATAAAAGGCGGGGGATTGGAAGTTCAGAGAGAGAGGGTACAGTTTGCAATTTTAAATAACAGCATTAAAATGGCTTAAATGAAAAGAAAACAATTGATCAAAGACTTCAAGGAGTGAGGTAGGGACCACGTGACAATGCAAATAAACGCTCCTCCTGCACCTCTCTCCTGGTGTAGCAAGTGCTCAGTAAATTGTGATGATGACGTGGAGGAAGAGGAGAAAGAGAACAGAGAAAGTGCAATTGATCATGGTCCCAAATGAGCCGAGGAGTGCAGTCAAAGGCTATTCTTAGGAAGGTGACACTCTATAATAGTAACTATACTTACTAAACACTGCCTGAAGGCTAGGCATAGTGCTCAATTTTAAAATGTTTTATATCACTGAATCATAGCAAACAGCCCTTTGAGGCCAAACTGAAGCTGACTGGGATCATTTGCCCAGGGAAACAGCTGTCAATCAAGTTGAGGCAGGTGTTTTTGAACTTGGGCCAGGTATTCCTGAGACTGGTACCTTAGCCCCCATGCTGCTGTGCCTCTCAGATTTGCTCTCAGACATCTGACAGCTTAGGTCACAAGGGGAAACAGAGGTCCAGAGTGGTAGTGTGGGGACAATGTAGCACCCTTCACCTGCCTCCCATACTGCTGCCTTGCTGAGCAGACCCAACCTGAACTTTATATAAATCAGGCAGGAAGCCTCCATGAACAGACACAGAAAAACATTGTAGGGTTTTAAATAATAGATGTGAACTTCTTCGAGTTAGATAGCCTTTCCCAAAATGTGCTTCTCAGCACCCCAGGCCCAAAAGTTGCTACAAAGAAAAACTGGGGCTCCTATAGGCATGGAGGCTCCATGTCTGCAGGGTCCACCCTATGGCTGGTGCATGGGAGGGCTCCATAATACACACATGTTGAGTGAATCGCAGAGAAAACTGTGCAGCCTTGTTTAATCCAATGTGGCTTAGACACAGTCTACCACAGAGGCCACCTGACCTGTGGGGACAGTGGGTCTGCAGCCCTGAGGCTTAGGTAGCACCGCATCCAGGCAGGAAATGGTGTTTTCAAGATTCCTCTCAATCAAATGAGAAAACATAGTTTCAACGCAAGCTCACATTTTTGTTTAGAAAGAAAGCCTTCTATCTCCTGCATTAAAATGCTGGGGAGGATAACAATGCCTTGGTACACAAGAAAAGAGAGAGAGAGAGAGAGAGAGAGAGAGAGAGAGAGAGAGAGAGAGAGAGAGAGAAGGAG
>NW_005359478.1:5098610-5101562 GCF_000412655.1 Myotis brandtii | reverse complement strand
GAGAGAGAGAGAGAGAGAGAGAGAGAGAGAGAGAGAGAGAGAGAGAGAGAGAGAGAGAGAAGGAGAGAGAGAGAGAAGGAGAGAGAGAGAAGGAGAGAGAGAGACCTTACACCTAGCCTAAAGGCAGAAACTGAAGCCAACAGACATTCCTGTGAAAGAGGTCACCTACCAGAGCTCTATGGCCAAGCAATGTTCTCAGATGATCTAGAACCGTGGTCGGCAAACTGCGGCACTCGAGCCACATGCGGCTCTTTGGCCCCTTGAGTGTGGCTCTTCCTAAGACTTAGGAGTACCCTAATTTAGTTAATAACAATGTACCTACCTATATAGTTTAAGTTTAAAAAATTTGGCTCTCAAAAGAAATTTCAATTGTTGTACTGTTGATATTTGGCTCTGCTGACTAATGAGTTTGCCAACCACTGATCTAGAATAAGTGAGGGTTCCCACCACAAAGCTAAAGTATAAAACGAGTCTGTCTGACTCAACAGACACAGCAGCCTAAGGCTCAAATGGACGCAGAAGCACAGAAAAGAAGGGGACAGAAGGCAAGACGGCCCCTGCACACTTTCTCAGAGTCTGCCACTTGCTGCATGAGTGACAGTGTGGACTTGGGCAGCTCCAATATACATGAGGAAAAAAAAAAAAGAAAAAAGAAAAAAATGGGGGAAGTGACACTGGGTGACATTCTTCATCAGAGAGATGAGTAATACTGTCAAAAAGTGCATGGTCTGCTGCCCCTACAGATGTTAGTGTGACATTCCCCACCGAAACAGTGAGCCAGCAACAAATAGCAAATGTCAGAGAAAACAAATCTCTTACAGTTGGGTGACTCCTCGGCTAAGGCTCCGGAGGGAGGAGGCCCACTGAGAACACAGGGGTGGTGGAAGTCACACCACGAAGTCCCTGGGGTACTGTCATAGGCACTATAACTGATCATTCCATGGTGCCAGGATCATGCTAAGGTGGTTTTATAAAATAAATTAAATTTATTGGGGTAACAATGATTAATAAGATTATATAGGTTTCAAGTGTACAATTCTATGATACATCATCTGTATATTGCATTGTGTGCTCACCACCCAAAGTAAAATCTTCCATCACCATATATTTGACCCCCTTTATCTTTTACTATCCCCACTCCCCTTCCCTCTGATAACCACCATACCGTGTCTGTGCTTATGAGTTTTTGTTTGTTTTTCTTGTTTGTTCATTTGTTGCTTTGTTTTATATCCCACATTTGAGTAAAATCATATGGTTCTTTATTTTTTCTGTCTGGCTTATTTCACTTAGCATGATAAGGTTAGAAAAAAAAACTTTATCTCATTTCAACAAACATCAAGGGCAGCCACAATCAAGGATGCCACTTGCATGTCCCCTTCTGCTGCTGCTCTGAGTCATGCACAGCTCTGGCCTCATGCACCCCGAATGTGACAAAACCAAACCTGGGGCCTGGAGGATAGCAAAGCTGCAGCTGCTATTGGAATTTTGTCAAGTCAGGGCTTCATTCATACCATGCAGTCAATAATCCTGCCATCCTCACCACCACCAGCACCGCCACAATTCCCTTCCTTGTCCCCAAACTGAGTACACAAGCAGAGACACGAGTTAGAAAACAAAGATGGACTTATTCTACTATTACTCACTGAACAGATCCACAGTGCTTATAGTACGTATGGGGCATATAGTAAATTAAATACCTGTTAAATTATTACTTGCTGTTGAATGAAACTAGAGTAGTCTTCCCTAGGACAGTGGTCAGCAAACTGCGGCTCGTGAGCCACATGGGGCTCTTTGGCCCCTTGAGTGTGAGTCTTCCACAAAATACCGACTTTTGCACATGGGCCACAAAGTTTCAATCGCACTGTACGTGCGCGCCCTCACGTGGTATTTTGTGGAAGAGCCACACTCAAGGGGCCAAAGAGCCGCAGTTTGCCGACCACTGCCCTAGGAGGTAAGATGGGTAACAAATCACTTACAGCTTGGTCAAGGTTTTTACATTTATATAAATAGATGAGGTGCAGAGATGAGCCCCATGAACGAGCTTCTGGAGGAATCTGTAGGTTTTCTTGCTTTGTGATTTTTTGTGTGTTTTCATGAACTCCTTGTTGCTGCGAATCAGGGATCTCTAGGTTGCATATGTTGTTCTTACAGGATCTTCCTTCCCATGAGCACCTGGCTGCAGACGTGTTAGAATATTGCTACTTTACACAGCAAGGTGGGAAGGGACTGAGATCCTGGCATGAAGCAGGAATCTTAGAAGAGCTGTAACAAGGACAGATACTTAGTGGTCTCAGTCTCCCTCCCATGAAAATCTTTTACCTCACTTGATACCTAACAAGTCTGTGATTTCAGCTTCATTTCACTGGTGTCAAAGGCATAGCCTCATTTTCTCCTCTTTCTTGTCACCATCACCCAGTGATTGTTCCTTCCCTTCTCCCCCATCTTCACCCTTTCCCATCATTTGACCTAGAGTTGCCTCAACTATTCCTTCACAATAAAATATTATTACACTTTTCTCCTCTCTGGCCTTTTCAAGGTCCCCATTTTTTCTCCTATCCTGTACATTCCCCATTCTCCTGTTTGTTCATCTTTACTTCACACACTCATTCTTACTCACCCAATCTGACTTTTGTATGTGCTTTTCTTGTGGAATTACTCATATTTGTTCTCACTTTCTTCTTTCCATCTTCTTCCCACCTCCCTCCCTTTTTGTAACCTTTGTTCCTTCTACAATTGCACTTCCTTGTTCTTTTCTTTGTGTTATTCTTACTCTTCCCCCCTCCCCAAATTATATAAAGTTTGGCTTCTACATTCTTACCAGGAGTACTGGTTAATAATGAGAATTTTTTTCAATAGATGGAATTACACATATGTTGATATATATGCAATTTGATATGTATGCTATTTTGTTGTATTGACAACAAGCTTCAAAACTTCATATGTCAAATTTCC